>NW_006400007.1:902921-937585 GCF_000299155.1 Elephantulus edwardii
CAGCATAATGTTCTCCAGAGTCAACCATTTTGAGTAATACTGCATGAGTTCCTTGTTTTTCAATGCAGCATAGTATTCCATTGTGTGAATATACCACAACTTCTCTAGCCATTCGTTTGTTGATGGGCACTTAGGTTATTTCCAACTCCTTGCTATTGTGGACAAAGCTGCAATAAACATGGGTGTGCAGCAATAAATATTTTTTGACATTTAAGAAAACTGATCTATTACAAGAAAATTTCTCAGTCCTTTCTATGCCCTATTATTTTTATTTTGGCAAAGGAAGTAATGGTGTAGCATTAGATTTTAAATTAGGTTCAAATGTTGGCAAGGTTTAACTCACCTTTTTAACTATAAAAAGAAATCAATAATAGAATAAATGAGAGTGTATATCTGAAGGAGCCACATAAAAGAGACAATAGAATGAAAAAAAAAAAGAAGGAAAAGAGTAGCTTTTCCTGTTGCCGAGCAGCTGATTCCAACTCACGGCAACTCCACGTGTTACAGAGTCGAATCGCTTAGCGGGGTTTTCTTGACCGTAATCTTTAAGGAAACAAACTGCCCGATCTTTTTCCTGTGGTGCTGTGGGGTGAGCTTATAGCTGGTAATGGAGTACAAATGCCTCACAAGGACCTTGGCGTATCAATGTGTTCCTAACAAATATTCCTTTGACATGAGGAGTTTCATTTATTTGAGAAGTGAGCTAAAAAGAAAAAGAAAAAAAAATCGCTAGAAAGCCAAATTTCCAAAAGAATGCACTTAAATGTGTCTCAGAATGGGATAAGGACCACAGTATGTTTAGGTTAGTGTTGCTGCTGGGATTGTTTTGCAGTAAAATAGACTATCTTTAAGATTTTTTTAAAGTTTGTCGTATGAATTACAGATTCTAAGGGGTTCCAGTGTCATTATAGTATAGATCTATTGTGAATAGGAAACTCTGGTGGCCAAGTGACAAGAAGAAGCTGTGCTGCAGTCCTGAAGGCACGGGGTTTGAATTCACCAACCATTTCACATGAAAAGGATGTACAGTCTCCTCCCATGCAATTAACTGCCTCTGAAAACTAGCTCGGGGGTCAGCTATGGGTCAGTCCCTCCTCAACAGTACACAATAACATAGATGGGAGATGATTCACCTGTCTCTGATGATTTCCCTTAGGTTGGAGGGGAATGACCTGAAATTAATCCTAGAGAAGACTGCAGAGTTGAATAGAAAGGTTATAGTTTGAGAAGTCTCTGAAAATATTTTGTGATTCAAGTGTTAACCTCAAAAGGTTAACTGGGGTGCTCCTATGTGATCTTTCACATTTAAAGTAAGTAAATATTATATTTAAAGGAAATGTACCATGTCCACCCATGTTTATTGCAGCTTTGTTCACAATAGCAACGGGCTGGAAACAACCCAAGTGCTCATCAACAAAAGAATGGATGGAGAAGCTCTGGTATATTCACACGATGGAATACTATGCAGTATTGAAAAACAAGGAACTCATGAAATATTATGCAAAATGGATGACCCTGCAGGACACTATGCTGAGTGAAATATCTCAGTCACAAAAGGACAAATATTGCACAGGGCCACTGTTGTAAAATGGGACTGACATTGGGGTTAAGGGAAGGCAGAGAAGGGGTTAAGAGAAGGCAGAGAAGGAGGGGAGAAATGAGAAATGATGCATACTGCATTGAAACAAATGAGGGAGAGAACTGTTTAAAAGGGATATATGATTGGGTATTATTGTCATGACAGGAGTCCAGAATGAAGGCTGCACAGTGGAGTGGACTTGGGGGGAGGAATTGCATAGCAATGAAAGAGTTTTTCTTTTACTTTTCAAGAAGAGTGAATTGGCAGGGAGGTGGTGGGCAGGGAGAAAAGTACAACAATGAATGACTGGAAACCCTAATTCTCTGTAAACTTTCATTAAAACTAAAAAAAAGGAAATTTACCTTTTTTAAATTGTGATTTTAACAAAAGTTTACAGAAAAGTTGGATGTTGCACATTTTCCTCCCTACCACCCCCATTTCAGAGAGAGAGAAAGACATATATTCATTCATTGTTGCATAGTTTCCTCCCTTATCACCCCCTGTTCGGTTTGCTATGCACCTCTTATTCTGGATTATTGTCATATAAATATTGTCTAATCATATATTCTTTTTAAACAGCTCTTTCCTTCATCTATTCCAACATAGTGTGTCAGATATTGACTTCCAAATGAGAAAACAAGTGCTGAGAGAAGAAGTTTAAAAGAAGAGTTGAGACCCCACCATAGCCTTCTGTAATTTTTGCTAATCCCTCCCTCTGTCCCTCTCTCCCTTTCTCTTTCTCCTCTCCCCTTCCTCCCTCTTTCCTTTCAGATCAGCATATTTGGTCTTCCCCTTGGTGAATGTGCAGTCTATGAAATTCTTGTATTGATATATGGATGCTGAAACATCGAGAACATGCCGAAGTGGTGACTTAACATCTGATTCTTGGGAAATTAGTGCTATTGGTGTTGATGGGCAGGTACTGGCCACTACAAGATGCTAAGAACATGAAGAGTAATTACTGAGGGGAAATCTCTAAGGACAACTTTTTTTCAAAGAGAAAAGGCTGAATTAGCTTGCTGGCTCTCCCTGTCTCTATTGATAATATCATATTTTTTTGCCAAGAAATGTAGGTTGTTCCAGTGTCAAGAGAAGACAGGCTGAATATGAAAAGATATTGAAATGTGACATGAGAAGGAAGAAAAAATTTGTGACTTTCATGAAGTCTTAGTCTCCTCCCGTAAAGCTGTATATCCTTGGAAACTCCATAGGGGATTGCCATGGTCAGCATTGCCTTGACAATAGTGCACTTTGGTTTTGGTTAATATTTGGCAAATGAGCCCTTGCATTGCAGTGGTTGCAGTGCTCTAACACTAACCAGAGGTTGGTGGTTTGAACCCATGAGCCTGCTGCTCTCTGGGAGAAAGATGTGGTAGTCTATTTTGGTAGATTTACATACAGTCTTGAAAATCTTCAAGAGACAATTCTCCTCTGTCCTATAGGTTTGCTATGAGCAGGAGTCAATTGATGGCAGTGGGCTTAGGTTTTTGGTTCATTGAAAAGTTACACCATTATATACGGAGGTGTTGTGTTGTTGTTTTTTAAATGTACAGAGGTTTCTTTTAATGCTATTATATAATTATATATGTTTTAAAGAGGAAATATCAAACCACAAATTTTAAAAGAGAGGGAGAAAAAGAGCAAGAAGTTTTCATATTAACTATTTTGGTAGCTTTAATTAATTTAATCAGTTACTTTGTTAAGGATCATTTTTGTTGTTGTTTTTCTGGTTACATGTTTATTCAACAAAAAACCAAATCACTCCAAATTTACTGAGGTGGCTGACCACATCCACGACCAAACTCAAGCTGGGTCAGCAACTGAATTCCAGTATAAAGGATAATTTTTCAATGCAAATCACTTTCTTTTTTTTTTGCAAATCACTTTCTTAAAAGTATATGTAATATATTTTTTTAAAGGTTCTGGAGCAAGAAGATAATACCTGCTAGTCCAGATGCATCAATTTTTTTACTTAATATAGGAAACATTTTAAAATATTTTCCATTTTATCTTTTATTTGGCTTTGTCCTGATTTTGTAGACTGGCTCAATATTCTGTGATTGTTGGCTCAAGACCATGAAATAATTCAAATATTTTATTTTCTTTTATTTTATAAAACAATTAGACTTCTGGAAAAATAGCGCATATTTTCCTTTAGTTGTGCCATTTCAAATTATCACTACTAAAAACTACCTAATAGTCTTTAACTTTCACAAATTCATTATTTTTAAACATTTCTGTCGAGATGAAAACAACTATTCTACAATTATTACTTTAAAATAAAGTTAAAAATCCACTTGAATGTGTATGACACATGAACCAGAAATGTTAGACTCAAAAAAGTTTGGCAAAGAAATACCTTGCTAAATACAGACATATATATAACATTCTCTAGAAGAACTCTATGTTAGTCTATAGTCCATAAAAATTTACTTGTGTAGAAAACGCAAAGAGGAGGAAAGAGATTATTTCTATCAACTGTTGCAGTCAGAAATTAATCGAACATATAACCAAGATGCATTAATAATAATGGGTGACTGGAATGCAAAAGTTGATAATTAAGAAGAGGGATCAGAAATAGGAAAATATGGACTTGGTGAGAGAAATGAGGCTGGGGATAGAATGATAGAATTCTGTACAATCAATGACTTATTTATAGCAAATGCCTTTTATAAGAAACATAAACGCAGGCTATACACATGGATTTCACCTGATGGAATGCACAGCAATCAGATTGATTACATCTGTGGAAGGAACCATTGGAAAAGTTCAATATCAGCAATAAAAACTAGGCCAGGTGCTGATTGTGGAACAGATCATCAACTGCTCATACGCAAGTTCAAAGTAAAACTAAAGAAGGTTAAATCATATCCACAGGAATAAAAATTTGACCTTGAGTCTATCTTCCATGACTTTAAAAACTAATTCAGGAATAGGTCTAAGGCCTTGAACACTAATGAACGAAGTCCAGATAAGTTGTGGGAAGATCTCAAGAATATCGTTCATCAAAACAACTATAAGATATCTCATCCCAGTGTTGTTGTTGTTGTTGTTGTTGTTGTTAAGGCCATCGAGTCATAGGCGACTCATAGCAACCCTATAAAGGAGAGTCCTCGACGCTTGGGTGCCTTTCATCCTCTCTCCAGGTTCATAGGGTTTCCGGAGGCAAGCTATTATGGAAGTGGATGCCACTCTTCCTTCCACGCTTGTTTTAATCGGGTAGCTCCGCCCCAATCTCTGTCCGCATTGGGTAGCCAACCATTAACGCATTTGACATATCAGTGTCACAGTGTTCAGCCTCACAGCAACCACAAGTGACCATGGGACGGCAACTTGTACACCAGGGCTATACGACATAGAGGAATGTCTGAACAAAAACAATGAAAGACTGGCCTGAGGGTCGTGGATTAAAAGTCACCCACCTTGGTCTTGGTCACATCGTTTTCTCATCACTGGGCCAGCTGATCTCTCTCTCTCTCTTTCTCTCTGTGTTGATGTTATTGTTGTTAAGTGCCGTCGAGTAGCAGGTGACTCATAGCGACCCTATGAAGGAGAGTCTTCGGCGCTTCTCACCCCAGTAAGAATAGCAAAATGTAACAGAGCAGCAAACACAAATGTTGGCAAGGTTGTGGAGAGACTGGAACCCTTTTTATTTTTTAATTTAATTCACTTTATTTGTTTTACAAAATTAACTATGTGGTGGCCAGAGCTGGAGCCTGAGTCCTCTGCACGGAGACTCTGGTGTGAGTCTTTACAAGATGATCAGTGAATTCCTAGTAGCGAGACTTGGTGAACACAGCCTCTTTCCAGAGATCTGGGGTCAAGTAGCTGTAAGTCTTGGAGATGGCATCAAAGGTGGCCTTAGCAAAGTTTCCCAGAGTATCTGTGCCACCCCTGGCTGAGGTGTAACAGTCATCAATTCCAGCCATCATCAACAGCTTCTTGGACACAGGGGCCGAGAAGATTCCAGTGTCTCTGGGTGCAGGGATCAGACGCACTAACACAGAGCCACAGCACTCGGTCACGTTGAAGGGAACAGTGTGAGGTTTGCCTATCTTGTTCCCCCAGTAGCCACGCCAAACAGGGACAATGGAGAGCTTGGCCAGGATAATGGCCCCACGGATGGCAGTAGCCACCTCCTTGGAGCACTTGATGCCCAAGCCAATATGATCATTATAGTCTCCAGTGGTGACAAAGGCCATGAACCTGGTCCGCTGGCCGGCAGGTATCTGCTTCTGCACAGGCATGATTTTCAAGACTTCATCCTTGAGGGACAACCCCAGGAACAAGTCAATGATCTCAGAATCTTTGATAGGCAGGGAGAAGTGAGAAATCTCCTCCAAGGATTTGATCATTATATCTTTGACTAAACTGCCCAGCTTGGTGATGAGGAGCCATTCCTTGTCATTCACTTTGTCTCCTCAAGCTCCACAGCCTCTCCCACAGCCCTGTCCATGGCTGCAGCCCCAACCCCACAGGCCAATAACGAAGCATCCACGGAAACCGCTGGGGGCTCTCATCTCAGGACCTCGGGGCCTCCGGGCCCTCCTACTGCACCAGCATCATCTGCCATTTGGTGTTTTCTCAGAGAAGAATAACCAGGACTGGAACTCTTATTCACTGTTGGTGGGGATGTAAAATGGCGCAACCACTATGGAAGGCGATATGGTGCTTTCTCAAAAAATTGCAAATAGAAATACCGTTTGACCCAGCAATTCCATTACTGGGAACATAACCTAAAGAAACCAGAACTGCCACCCAAGCAGATATATATACACCCATGTTTATTGCAGCTTTGTTCACAATAGCAAAAGTTGGAAATAGCCCAAGTGCCCATCAACAAATGAATGGAGAGAAGCTGTGGTATCTTCACACAATGGAATATTATGCAGCCCTGAAAAACAAGGACTTCATGAAATACTATACAAAATGGGTGACCATGGAGGACATAATGCTGAGTGAAATATCTCAAGTCACAAAAACATAAATACTGTTATAGAACAGGACTTATATGGCAGTTTGAGGGGAAACTAAGAAAAGAGGGGGCAAATAATGTACATGGCATTGAAACAGAAGAGGGAGAGAACTGTATACAAGGAACATAAGATTAGGTATTATTGGCATGATAAGAGTCCAGAGTAAGTCCAGGGTGGCTGCTTGGGGGACTGTATAGCAATGACAGAATTTTTTCCAAAGAAAAAAGCATATTGAGGGGAAAGTGGTGACAGGGAGGAAATGTTTAACAATGAATGAATGGGAATTTTAAAAAAAGAATATATTCAAACCTGTTAATACCAAATAAAGTATACATTTTTCTCAAAAACATACATTATGACAGAAGATATATACTAACATGGAGTAATATGAACAGCCACAAAAGAAGGTTAAAAAAAGTAAAAGAATATCATTCATGAAGAACGCAAGGTCATTACTAAGAAGGAAGAAGAAGAAAAGACCAAAATGGATGTCAGAAGAGACTGAATATTTCACTAGAGCACCGAGAAGCCAACGCAAAGGGAAGAAATTAAGACGTTAAGGAGCTGAGTAAAAGATTTCAAAAGGCTGCTTGGGAAGGGAAGGCAGAATATTATAATGAAATATGCAAGGAGCCGGAGTCAGAAAATCAAAAGGGCTGAACTCGCTCAGCATTTCTTAAGCTGAAAGCAATAAAGAATAAATTCAAGCTACAAATTGCAATGCTTAAGGATGCTATGGGCAGGATATTGAATGATTCAAGAAGTATTAAAAGCAGATGGTAGGAGTATAGAGTCATTGTACCAAAAAGAATTGGATGACAGAAGAATTTCAAGAAACAACATATGAGCATGAGGCAATGGTGATGAAGGAGGAAGGAAGAAGTGCAGGTTGCTCTGAAAGACTAGGCAAAAAATAAAATTTTATAAAGAGATTAATTCATTTTAGTAGAATAAGTAAAATTACAAAACAGAAACAAAAATACAGCTTCGGATTCAGGAAATTTACCCAAGGAAGTACTATTTTTGTGTTGGTTTTTTTAATAGCTAATTTGCATTCACGAAATTGGAGTGAAACGCTGGCAGTCTTTTGTTTTCTGTTTTGAGCAGCTTACTTAGAAGAAAGTATCTGGTCAGAGATTAGGCGCTCTGCTGGTACTCACTTAAAGCATTGATTTGCTAACAAAAAACTGGGCGGTTCTAACCCCTCAGCAGTTCCCCATGGAAGAAAGGTGTAGCAGTCAGCTTCTATTACGATTTAATAATGTATACAGATATCCACCCTTAGCAGGATTTCCAGCCTGAGGCAGAGTTGGAATTGGGTCAATAGCACTGGTTTTGGTCTGAGTTTGGGTCAGGGTCTCTCAATCCTCGTTGTACATTAGAATCACCTAAGGAGCTTAAAAGCCAAGCCATAAAAGCTCATGACGAAATTTTCAACCTGCTCTTCCTCTGAGATTCTAATTCCGAATGTGTGGTATGATCCCTGAGCACCATGTTGTCAAAAGATTCCAGGTATGCACACCCATGTTTATTGTGGCTTTGTTCACAATAACAAGGAGTTGGAAACAACCTAACTGCCCATCAACAAACGAATGGATAGAGAAGCTGTGGTATATTCACACAATGGAATACTGTGCTGCATTGAAAAACAAGGAACTCTTGAATATTATTCAAAATGGGTGACCCTGGAGGATGTTATGCTGAGTGAAATATTTCAGTCACAAAAAGGACAAATACTGCATAGTGCCACTGTTGGGGGTTGGGGGGAGACTAAGAAAGATGAGATAAAGAATGTATACTGTATTGAAACAGATGAGGGAGAAAACTGTTTAAAAGGGATATGTGATTAGGTATTTTTGTCATGACAGGAGTCCAGAGAGAAGGCTGCATAGTGGAGTGGACCTGGGGGGGATTGGAAAACAATGAAAAAAATTTTTTTAATTTTTTTTTTATCGTAGTATTTTTACCTGTACCGTCAAATCAGATCTGACTGGTACAGGAGGAGGTTGCCTCCTCCTTCTCCAGCAAAGCATCTGGTGGATTTGAACCACGTACCTCTGCGATTGCAGTAGAATTTTTCTTTTACTCTTCAAAGAGAAGAGTGTATTGAAGGGGAAGGGGTGCAGAGAGAAAAGTGCAACAATGAATGAATGGAAATTTTTAAAAAAATGATCCCAGGTGGCTCTAATGTGCAGCCAGGGCTGCTGACCCCTCATCTAGCCCAACTCCTTTATTAATCAGTTGAGAAAAGTATATTGAGAGAAAGGAGGAGACATTAATTTACCATCCATTCATTTAGCATGTGTTTCCCGCCCACCGACCATGCACTAGGCACTGTGTCCTCTAAAGCTGGGTTCATACACACTGAGTGATTTGGAATTCAGACTCTTGATTTGAACTCAAGTGACTTGATGGCCTCCTCTGTTGTAATCCACTCTTTTTCTTATGTTTGAAAACTGCAAACCACAACAACAATAAATAGTATTTTCCACTTTAGGGCTATTTGAGGAAACAACTTTGCTATATTTTTACTTGGACTTCTATTTAGAATCACTTTATCTTCTCTACTTGTAATCACTGCAGAATATAATAGTCATGTATCAAGCCAAACTATTTATTTAGTTGGAAATAACTGACTTAAGATATCTTGAAGATCACCCCCCTCTGTACCTAGACCAAGTCACTATAGTTGAGTCAATTCCAGCTCACAGTGACCCTATTAAATGGAGCAGAACTGTTCCTTTTGATCCAAGGGAAGCAAGCTGCTTTATTTCCCACACAGCGGCTGGTGGTTCAAAGCACTGCACAACCAGAACTCCCTTCAATACCAAGAAATACCTTCTAAATAAAAAAAATAGCAGAAAATCCTTAAATGCTGCTTGCCTAAAAGGTGGGTGGAGAACCTTGGTATTTATTTAACTTAATTTAAACTTGCCAGGGGACAAATCCAAAGATTTTGCCTAAGGCTGTGAAATTATAACCTTATTTTAAAGTATATAATAACAATGTTCTTAATTGCTTCAAAATAGCTGTTATTCTAGGAAACTACTGTTCAGGTCCACACACATAGGGGTGGAATTTTACTAGATCGGGTACTAGAGAATAAAGAGGAATCGGATATTGCAGAAACTGTGTCCTGAAGGAATTTACAGCCTAGTGAGAGAAAAAGAAATCTTTAATGGATCATATCTATCCGTGAGACAAACACATTAATAGATCATCTCAATGTAAAGTGGCAAGGGCATGCTGAGTGTGGGAACGAAGAGCCATGGTGCATACTAAGCAGCCCTTTGTCTAGCCTGGGGAGTTAAGGGCCACCCAGTGGGGGTGAGACATCAGCACTGACTTGATTTAGCCTGTTCCAAGGAGACTAACACTATGCACAGAAGCACAAAAGCATAAAGCAACAAGGTTTGATACCAACAGACTACAAATGTGGGAGCAAGGGAATTGTGGAAGACAAGCTGGACATACTTGATGTTAGATTTTTTTGTCCATTTACATGGAGGCCAATTCTACTGTCTCACCTTTGTTCTACTCTCTTAGCTAGTTCTTTCTCCTTCCCGCTCTTTTACTGAATCTTGCTCTTAATGAATTCCTTTAGGAAAGAGATGCTTGTTTGTTTTTTTTTATTATAGTAGTTTATTTATAAAATTTGAATACATTGTTTTTCCACACCAGTTCCTTCCCATTTGCCTCACCCCCTATCCATCAAATTGTGCGACCCCATGATTAATGCACCCACCACCTCCCGCACATCCTCACCCCTCTGCTTCCACTCCCCTCCCTCCTTTGGATCCTCATGCTCATTCTACAATAATGGTTTTACATAGTATGTGTCCTTATGGGACTGAGTTAGTTAAAAAAATATGGAACGCTTCATCAATTTGCATGTCATCCTTGCACAGGAGCCATGCTAATCTTCTTTGTATTGTTCCAATTTTAGTATATGTGCTGCCAAAATTAACACAAGATGCTTATTTTTTAAAAGAAATTACATTTTTTAACAATTCTTTCTTTAAAAATCAAATGAATGGTTTAGAAACTCTACTCTTAGGTATATACCCTAATGACCTGAAAGCAGGGACTCACTCTTTTTACATCAATGTTCATTGTTGATGTTAAAGCCAAATATGATATTATCCATAAAATGGAATATTATTCAGCTATTGCATGGCAATGGATTCCTCCTTGTAGATGCCCTTTCTGGCCTTGGGTTGGTAGTTCTGCCATGAAGACTTCCTAGGCCCTAAATGGAAGCCTGAGTGGCATGTTGCACAATATGTTAGACTACTGACCAAAAAGTCTGTGGTTCAAATTCATGAGATACTGGGTGAGAGAAAGATGGGCATAAAGATTAACAATTCCCTATAAAGATTTACAGCCTTGGAAACATGACAGAAGGTCTCTATGAGTCAGATTCTACAGAGAGATTAGACAGTTTACTGTGTAAATAAGGTCCCTGTGGCCTAATGAGAGTCAGTTCATGGTCTTGATGAGAGGTATAGGCTTATAAAAGAGCAAATGTCCTTTGGATCCAAAGTTTCTGTGCTGAGAACCTCCTAGAACAAAAATACAGAGAGTTTTAACACTACCACTGGGCACAATATGAGGCAGCACAAAAACAGCGCAAGATGTTATATGTAAAACGAACCAGTAGATTTGCAGGAGACAATTCCCAGCCTACAGAGCAAGAAAGTTGACTGCCTTTAGGCAGGAGGTTTGTTTGGCTGAGTGAGGTGCCTTTGGGTCCTTAACAGAAGAGCTGAAAGAACAATAATACTTGCCTAAGTGGAGGCCAGGCCCAAGCTTGACTTGCTTGTGGACACCACTGAGGAGAACGGTCTTGTTTGGAAGATAACCTAACTATTTCTGATCTTCTAAGTTATTACTGTTACTTCCAACTTGATCTGAATTAACTAGGGAAGTAACTTAATAACTCCCAATTAAATTCCATCATCATAAGTATCGTCTATGAGTTCTGTATGGTAATTACAATGAATTATTAAGTCCATTAGAGAATTGTGCCACAGTTGTTATTACTGTTAGGTGCCATTGAGTCACCTGTGATTCCTAGTGACCCTATGTACCATAGCTCTGAATTCTGTCCTATCCTGAGCCAGTCTTGCTGTCTCCAACACACTAACCCCCGTTTACCCTAGTTACTGCCTCTTATAGTCTTCCTCTCCTGCGCTGTCCCTCCATGCATCTGAGCATAATGTCTTTCTCCAAAGACTGGTCCCTCTTGGCAACTTGCCCAAAATATGTGAGACGGATCTTCAAAATCCTACCTTCCAAGGAGCAACTTGGTTTTACCATCTCCAGCACAAACCTATTTGTTCTCTTAGCCATCCATGGAATGTTCAACAGCACCATAACTCAAAGGCATTGATCCTTTTTCTGTCATCCTTAGTTATTATCCAGCTCTCTAATGCATAGCAAGTAACTGCAAAGACCAGGATCTGAATAAGGCACACCTTAGTCTCCAGACTGACATTATTGTTCTTTACTATTCAAAGAGGTCCCTGACAGCAGATTTTCCCAACGCAATTCACCTTTTGATTTCCTGATTGCTGATGTCAAGAGTGTTGATTGTAGATCCAAGCAAGATTAAATTATTAACAATTTCAATTTCCTTGCCATCTATCATAGTGCTGTCAATTGGCCCAGTTGTTAGAATCTTTGTTTTCTTGATGTTGAACTAGATCAAAACTGAAGACCACAGTCCTTGTGATCCTCCTGCACCACACTCTGCAGGTCCTTCTCAGTTTCAGCAAGCAAGGTTGTGTCATCTGCATAAAGTAGATTGTTGATGAATCTTCCTCCAGTGCTGGTGCCATGGGAGTATGTCTGACCTCCATCTCAGGTATCAGCTTTGGGCTGATGGTGATTCTTCTTCTGCACTATTTTGTGAATTTAGATGACTTCTGATGCCACTGAATTATGGCTATAGATAGGAAGTTCTGACACATGTTACAAATGGAATGAACTTTTAAAACTTTGTAATGAATGAAAGAAATAATGCACAAAAGGACAAGTAGTATATGATCCTATGATGAGATTTCTAAAAAGGACAAGTACAGATATGTTTGTTAGGTCACCAGGGACTGAGAGAGAGAGGGACATGGGATCCTATTAAAAAAAAGAATGTTCAGTATCTCTGTGAGGTTTTTTATTTTTTTTAAACAAGTTTAAAAAAATAACTTTGGAAATAGTGCATGATAGATTTATTTGTAACATAATTAGATTTAAATGTAACATAATTGCATAGGGATTTCTGGTGGTCTAGTGGTAAGGAGAGTTGTGCTGGCCACCGAAAGGTACATGCTTCAATTCCACCAGCTGCTCCACAGGAGAAGCATGGGCAGGCTCCTCCGTGCAATTAATTGCCTCTAAAAACCTAGTGGAGAGTCAGCTATGGATCAATTCCAATTTGACAGTACAAAACAACACCAACACAACATAATTGTATGGTTAAAATACTAGAATTTTCATTAAATGTGTTTTATTCTAGAACTCCTAGAGTAAAATTTTTTAAAAACAAATGACAAGAATATTATACATTTAAGAAAAATAATCTTTTTCACTTATGTGATCATTTAACCTTTGTTTACTTAACCCTCCACATTTATTTTGTTTTCTAAACACCGTATTTTCCCCCCTATATTTCTAGGTCATGGTGTCCTTTCTCAATCTAATATAAATGTACAAATTCTTCTCTCTTAAACATTTGTTTAAAAAAAATTTGTTGTTGTGTACCGTACAGTCTGAACCGACCCATTGCTGACCCTCTGGCGGGTTTTCAGAGGCAGTTAATTGCACAAGAGGAGATTATCCTTCTCTTGCAGAGCAGCTTGTAACCTCGAGCCACTTACTTTTGAGATTGCAGCGCTGCTTCTTGCCACGAGGCCACAAAATTTCCCTTGATATATGGTACAGCTGAAAAATGAAGTATAAATTTCTATAAGCTCAGTCTGGTTGTAGCTCTGTATTTGAGGTCTCCTATTAAGCTGATTCTGAAACTTCATCTGACATGGTTTGGGCATGTTGCAAGGTGGGATCAGTCCTTGGAGAGGGACATCATATTTGCGAGAGTGGAGGGACAGCGCAGGAAAGGAAGACCCTCGATGAGATGGATCGGTTCAGTGACTGGCGTAATGAGAGTAGGTGTGTCGGAGACAATGAGGTTGGCACAGAATAGAGCAGAGTTAAGTGCTCTTTTACATAGAATCGCTATGAGTCGCAAACAATTCAACGACACATAATAGCAACAACTTGTATCCTACTGCAAAACAACATTCTTCTGTGCTTGACTAGTCTAAAACAAACATGCTGGTTTGCGTATAATAACATTTTTTAAAACAAAACAAACAAGGGAGCTCTGGTGGCCTAGCTGCACTGGGATCCCAGAGGTAAGCTGTTCGGGCAACCTACTCCTGTACCAGTCAGATTCGACTTGACGGTACACACACACACACACACACACACACACACCCAAAACAAAACAAAGAAACAAAACACACACACACACGCACACACACACACACACACACACACACACACACACACACACACACCCAAAACAAAACAAAGAAACAAAAAACCTACCCCTGCATTCTATCTACTATTCCAAAGAAATTTCTGAGCAGCACAATAGCCAGGGATGTAATTGCCTAGCATACCACTAGAGGGCAGCAGATCAATCTCACCCTTGGGCCCCTTGTCCTGGCCGCAGGTAATGCTTTTGGAAAGGACACAGCTATCTAATACGGCAGACTCTCAAAGTAGTACAAAATAACAATTTAGAAAGAATGGACTCTTCCTGCTCCACGGCTTTGATAGTTATTGGTTGACTGGGTTACATAGAATTTTTTGTGGAAACTACAGCACAAGTCCAACCAAGGTACAAAACTGTAGTAATTGTTGTTATGTGCCATTGAGCCACCTGAGACTCATAGCAACTCTGTGTACAACAGCCGTAAGCCCGCTCTATCCTGTGCCAATCTTACTGTCTCCAAAAACAACCCCCATAACCCCAGTCACTGAATCAATCCATCTCATAGAGGGTAGCTGATCAAAAAAGTGAAAGAAAAATGACTGTGACAGTTGATAGCTGGAAGCTAAAAGATGAACTTAGTGTTTCCCACTGATGACAAACATGTTTCACAGAGTAGAAAAAAACAACAAACTGGACACTCTCACTTTGTCACTATGGTGGAACAAAACAACATAATCCTAACTGATCATGGACAAAGATATTAAGTCACCACATGGCCTCTGTTTTATTTATATCATTGATTCTTGCTCCACATTCCTCCTAACTCTTAGGTAAAAAGTAAAATATGCAATTACCAGTTGTCTCAATATAGGACAAATTCCTCAAAAGCAACTTGCACAAGTTCAAATCCTATAACCATCCTTTCTCAGTTTCTATGTCTTGTTGTGTGTCGTCAAATCAGAACTGACCGGTAGCTGACCCGCCCTGAGGCATTAAATTGCACAGGAGGAGATTGCCCATCCTTTTCCCACAGAACAGCTGGAGGAATAACTTCATCCCTTTGGGATTCCAGCACAATTTCTTACCACTAGGCTACCAGAACTCCCTGGTGTTTGTACTTGTTCTTGTTACGTGCCATTGAGTCAAATTTGACTCACTGCAACACTGTGAACAACTGCTTTGAACTCTGTCCTATCTCATGCCATTCTCATAATCTCTGACACACTCAAGCCCATTACCACAGTCACTGTGTCAACCCACCTGGTTGAGGATCTTTCTTTCGCCTAAAGTCCACCTTCCCAAGCATGATGTCCCTCTTCAAGTAAGAACCTCTCCTAGCAACATGACCAAAGTATGTGAGATGTAGCTTTATCATCGTTGCCTCCAAGGAGCACTCAGGCTGCATGTTCTCCATGACATCTGTTTGTTCTTTTGGTGAACAAAGATTGTAAAATCTTTAACACTTTCCCCCCATCATAGTTGAAAGGCATTGATTCTTCTGTCATCTTTAATCATTGTCCAGCTCTCAGATAAAACACAAGTGACTAAAAAAGACCATCATCTGAATCAGGCCACTTGAGTCCTCAAAATGACGTCATTACTCCTAAGTAATTTGGAGAGGTCCCAGACTACAGAGACTACAGACTTTCCCAGTGCAATGTCTCCTGATCTGCTGATACCAAATGTATTGATTGTGGTCCAAGTAAGATGAAGTCATTGATCCAACTAATAAAGGATGTTTGCAGTGGTTTCTCTTCATTTATTAACTTCAAATCTGGGCTCTATCTCTAATACTTTATTATATATATATATATAGTTGATAGGTGCTGTCAAGTCAAGTAGGACTCATAGCGACCCTATGAACAAAAGATCTGAACACTGTTCTGCTCTGTGCCACCCTCACACTTCCTGACACACAAGAGCTCATGTGGTAGCCACCATGTCAATCCACCCTCCTAACAACATGCCCAAAGTATGTGAGGCAAACTCTCATCATTCTTGCCTCCAAAGAACACTCCAGCTGCACTCTCTTTAAGACATGTCTATTTCTGTTGTACAGTTTCTCTTGCTTCAGCAAGTTTATAAATTCAACTTTATGGGCAGAAGTTGTATTCTTGGTGGTCTTTGGCTGGCAACCCTTATTGTGGTGGCGACACCATGATTTTATTTTTATCCTGGCCTCTTTCTTCCTCATTGCCGCCTTCTGCTTTTTCAAAATATTCCCATGAAAACTGATTGTTTCCAAGGTTATTGGATTTTATTTGATATGAAATTTTCCCCCTTTGCTTTTTGAGCTCCTAAAATTTGCAATAAATATGAATTACTTTTATAATAAAGAAAATAATTATATCTTAAAACACTGGTACCTAAAATACACATTCTTTGCCTACTATTCCACTAGAAACTTTGAGCCCCTTTCAGTGTTCTTGCTTTATACACATAAAAATGAACCATTGTGCTTTTCCCCTCTTTGTTTCTTTCTTTTTTTTTTTTTTACTTTATTATTTTTGTGTGAGTGTACCGTCAAATCACATCTGACTGGTACAGGAGGAGATTGTCCCTCCTTCCCCAGCAGAGCATCTGGTGGATTTGAACCGTGCGCCTCTGGGACTATAGTTGCAGCTCCTTGCCACTAGGCCACCAGAGCTCCCCTTCCCTGTTGGTTTCTACTCCTTCATTTTTCCTCATTCTTCAGCTCTCAAAACATGCTGACTTTTTTGGTTCATGAGTACATTTTAATTTCTTTTATTCAATTTAATTGAATTTCTTTTATTATTCAAGTTTTTCTTTTTGTAAATCTACAGTAGAGTGTGCTAACTCTCCAACAGATGGCAACCTCTGGCAGAAATGGCAGATCTGGCCATGCTTGCACCAGTTCTTGGCTGGTGTCACTGTTGGATGATGGCTCTCCCACCCACTGCTTCTGAATGGCACCTCAACACGCTTTTAAATGCAGCACTCCTGGCAGCCACATATGACCCACTGGGGAAGATTTCTAGATGAAAAGAGATTTCATCTCCTAATACAAGTAATAATCTTAAAATCTGAGATTCTCTTCATTCATAATTTGTATTCCCTTCACGAGGACTAGGATAATACTTTTGAATAGTCTTTAAAGAAAATTTTATTGGAAGGGTGATATTTAAATAGTGTCTATTCCTCTCTTATTGACTATCTCTTATTACCCTACAGTTCCTATTTGTGACGATGGTGAAAAATCTACCATCTGACAATTTTGCACATTAACAGCATGTGAATGTTAATATGAATTAACTTGTTAATATGAATTAACAAGTCAGCGATGAATGCCAAAGTGCAAGATGAGAGTAACACTGGTAGTTATGGTAAAGGTTATCTGTCAACTTGGCTAGCTCACAATTCTCAGCAGTTCCATGTCTGTGTAATAATGTAATTTGGCAGTTATGTAATGATGTAGTCATCCTCCATATTGCCCTATATTGTGGTGATTCTCCATTATTTGTGTGAAAAAAATTTTCACATAGTTGCCGGGTTTTTGGACTAATCAATGTTGATAAGATATACTCAGGAGGACAAGGACAAACATATCTGTTTTTCTTGTTCTCTAAATTATCCATTATAATTTCTCATGCAAAAAAAAAATCTGCTGATTACAAATAAACCACGAAAAACTCAAAGCTAGATGTCTCTAAAGTACTGAAGAGTAACGATGTCAGTCTGTAGAAGAAGGTGCATTTGATCCAGGCCATAGTCTTTGCAAGTACTTGTTATGCACCAGAAAGATGGACAATGATGAGTGATAATAGAAACAGAATTGTTGCCTTTGAGCTGTGGTGCTGTAAAAGAGTAATGAATATACCATGGACTGCTAGGGAACAAACAGCTTCATCTTAAAGAGGGTGAGAATAGGCTGCTCCTTGGAGGCAAGGATTCTGAAGCTTCTTCTGATATACTTTGGACATGTTGCAAGGATTCTGAAGCTTCTTCTGACATACTTTGGACATGTTGCAAGGAGGGACCAGTCCTTGGAGAGGGATGTCATGCTTGGGAGGGTGGAGGGACAGTGCAAGAGAGGAAGACTCTCAAGGAGATGGATTGATTCTGTGACTGGAGTAATGGGGATAGGTGTGTTAGAGACAATAAGATTGGCACAGGACAGAGCAGGGTTTAGGGCTATTGTTCATAGTGTTGCTATGAGTCACAGGCGACTCAATAGCACATAACAACAACAACAACAACACTGCTCTCAAGTTGGATCTAATGCATAGTGACCCTTAAGTTAGCTTACAAGGCTAAAAATCTTTAGAAGAGAACATTGGCCATTTTTCTTCCACGAAGATGCTGGTGGATTCGAACAACTGATGTTTCAGTTAGCAGACAACGCATAATACACTATGTCACCACACAATGTTGTTTGCTTAGTTGTTGTTAGGTACCTCCAAGTCAAGTACATAGTTCATAGTACAAGTCAAGTTCATAGTGACTCTGTGAACACCAGCTGTGAACCACCCTATTCTATGCCATCCTCATCATCTCTGACACACTTGATCCCTTGCGCAGTCACTGAGTCAATCCCCCTGATTAAGAGTCTTCATCTCGTTTGTTGACCCTCCACCTTTCTAAGCAGAATAGATCTATCTTAATGGATATAATGGGACTATTATAAAAGAACTTTTTTCTTTGAAATATCTTTTCAGTCACAAATTTTACTTATTCAGAGAATCCTTCCCCTCATTTAACTCAGCCAATGAGATTTTCTAGTATTCATGACAATATTTCAGAGTGAAATCTTATAACTATTAATATCTTCTTATTTTAAAAAGAAATACAACTGAATTGAAGTTTTTATAAATTGTCAAAAATTTGGTTCTGAATAGTATTTCCCAGCCTAGCCTGAAAGAACATATGGGAAGCATTTTTATTTTCCTCCCAGAACTTCATTTCCTCCATATAGAGTGTGACCACCAGCAACAATTCTGTTTTTCTTATCTTTATACTCATTCTGAAATTGGAATTTTTTTTAAATCACTGAAAAGATTACCAGTTCTCTCAGTATTGAAGACCTGATGAAAATCTTTGTAAATTCACAGGAAGCTAAATTGCAAAAACAAATGAAAAAGTGGTCATACTTTCCTATGGAAATTAAGTTCTCAGTACATTACTGTCTTCCTAAGGAGATGTCTTTATTCGGATCAAAATGGCTATACATCTTTTGAGAGATAAAGGGTGGGGAGAAATCTATTTTTCCTTTTCTTTCATTGATAGTAATTATATCTACATATACTATGTGAATATTTCTAGTTTTCAGCTGCCATCAATCTTGTAAAAATTTCATGTGTATTTTACTCATTTATGCTGAAACTCTAGGATGTAATAGTATTTTTCCCTTTTTTGACAAATATGAAAACTGAGCTAGAGATTAAAAAATTATCAAAGTCATACAACTGTGGGAGTGGCATAGCTAATATTTGAAGCCGATAGGTCTGGTTTTTCTCTGTGAATTTCTCTTTCTCTGTTATCCTAATTGGTAAAGTGTTGCACTGCCTACACAAAGGCTGGTAGTTCGAGTCTACCAGCTGCTTTGTGAAAGAAAGATGGGCAATCTGCTCCCATGCATGTGACTTACAGCCTCTGAAAACAAGCTGCAGGGTCAGCTATGAGTCATTTCTCAACAGTAATGAGCAAGTGAGTTAGTAAGAATACCTCTTCTCTGTTTTAATACTTCTGCGATTCGAAATCAGGCCCCCCACCTCTTCCCTAGACAAAAATGATCATATAAGCCAAGCTACCGTTGCTATGCATTAGAATTAAATTGACAGCAAATAAACAAGGTCAATTGAACATTCTCTTTGTATAATTTGTGTCTTAAGTGAAAGGGTGAACAATACCAAAAATATTTGGAGTCTGCATTCCCGTAGAGACAACATCCTCACCAGATTACCTGTAGTTCTTGCCCTTGACCCTCTACAGCCCTGCTTCCACATTGTGTCCAAGGCTGCTTTTCTAGCCTCCTCATGACCTCTCTGAAGTCATTGTCTCTTCCCAACAAATTACCTTCTGCTCTAGCTGCCACAATTAGTTTCTGGGTCTTTGCACCCGAAGAACTCTAATAGATGCTTTTGGAAGTTAAAGAGGATGCCTGCCACCTCTTTACTTTTTCTTCGATACCCCAGTGCATACACATGGGAGGGACTTGTTCATAATGGAGGAACTGGCTTTAAAACTAATGAACTAGTTTTTTTTTATCTTTAAAATGGGGATAATGATAGAACCTTACTTAAAGAGTTACAAAAGTTAAAGAAGTTAACAAGTGTTTACAAGAGTACTTCATGCATATTAAGAACTCTGAAAAATTAGATACTACTATTACTATCATCAAAGGGTACTCTCTTGGCCTTACGGTAAGGAACTGTGCTGCCATCTCAAAGGCATGCAGTTCAGATCCACCAGTTGTTCCACAGGCAATTTATTGTATTGTCTCTAAAACCCAGTAAAAAGTCAGCTATTAGTAGGTTCCAACTCCACAGCATATAACATTATTACCATCTAGATTTCTAGTAAATTAAAATTATTGTCATTATAAATGCAACACAGTAATAATTTTATCTCACCATTAAAATTTAGTCCTTCACATACAAATAAATTCTATTCAAATATTTAAATGTTAATTTAAAACTCTTCTCCATAGGGAATATTTCCCAAATAAATCTGTTTCTACAAAAAGATGCAACTTAGTTTTTGTATCAATCCTTCATTTCATTATTTAATCTAGCTGATGAAATCACTCTTATTTTAACTACTGCCTGAAAGATAATGCTGTGAATATGTTAATTTTACATAGGTGAGTAGATACGGGAAAACATTACAAAAGCTCTTCATTTACCCTGAATGTCACTTAGAAATCTAGATCGGTAAAGTCAGTTCAATATTTTGTATAATTAATGACGTTTAAAATACAAGTTCTTAATAAGATGCACAGCAGCTTTTCCTCTGAGAAGAGGATTGAGTGTATTTTGGACTTTTTTGGCAAAGCTATAGTGAGTAGGAGTGATTGTCAACTTTTTGAATTAGCTAAGTGAGAAACATACTAAATTAATTCTTTCTATTGACCTGAATTATCTTAATTGGCTCCAAAGAAGTCACCAGATAAATATCCCGCCCTCAAATTGACTTTCTTGTTTAGAAGATGAAGGTATACATTCCCTAGAATGATTACTTTTGAAAATGCAACTCTGCATAAAATAAGGACAGCCATTCTGATAAGTGCCATATCATCAAAATCAAGCCATCACTGCATGCAATCATGTTAAAAATGAAAGCTAACACTTAAATTATTTTCATACTTTCAGAAAGGATAAAGGTCATTCTCCTGCCTGAATTTTTAAAGTATATAAATGAATAAAAAAATTAAGTAGGAATGGCTATAATTTAAGTGGATAAAATGAAAACAGGAAAGAATTATGGGTCTATTGCTTACTGCTTCTAAACATTTATACATCTATTTAGATTAGAATATATTTATACTGTTTCAAATTAAGTCATTTTCACAGACAAATTTAAACTCTCTGAGAATAATGTTTTATTGGTTCCTCTAATGTTTTGGGTATTGTCTGGAAAACCAAATTGCTCTATATTTTCTATATTGAATTGACTTCTTAAGTTTTAGTTGGGGAAGTTACGATGGAACAGGAAAATTTTTGTACAAATTCAAAGAATGTCATTTATAAACTTGTAAGACTAGATTTCTATCTTTTGAAAAATTTACACAAATATATAAATACATGTGTGTACACATACACACAGGGCCCTGGGTTTGTGGTTCGAACCCATTGGTGCTGTGGAAGAAAGGCCTGGAAATCTGCTTCTGTAAAGATCACAGGCAGGAAGACTCGCTGGGGCAGCTCTACTGAATTACAGGTCTCCTGTCAAGGAACAAACTTGTACAAGGCCAAAGATGGCTGCACTCCTGCTAGCTACTACCTCACTTCCTCTTGCTGAATTATTCTTTTCAATCACTTGTTATACATCTGAGGGCTACACAATGAATAAAGATGGCAGAGAAGAATAAATGTCTTTGAGCTATGGTGTTGGAGGAGACTGTGAAATGGACTGCCAAAGAACAAAAAAATATAAGCCTTGGAAAAAAGTGTAACCAGCATGCTCTTCAGAGGCAAGAATGCTGAAGCTTAGTCTTACATACTTTGGGCATGTTGTTAGGAGGGGCTTTGCTTTGGAAAGGAATACAATGTCTGTGAAGGCAGAGGAGGGTGAGTGAAAAAGAGGAGGAGCCTCAAAGAGATGGATTGACACAGTGACCACAGCAATGGGCTCACGTGTATCAGAGATGACGGGGATGGCACAGGATAGGAGAGGCTTCAGAGGGTTGCTATGAGTCACACACCATTCAACCTCAATCAAAAACAACAAGACTTGCTGTAATGACCTGGCTGATCCGATGCCCTGGCAATCTACCATCTTGTTTCACCAGAGATATAAAAGCCCCTACTATCTTCTATTAAGAGTAAGGAAACTTGAATACGGTCCTGCCACAGCCCAGGGTGTTGCTTTTGTACACAGTTCTTTACTAAAATTCCTATGTTACCATCATGGAAGTGAAAGACTCATTTTTTGGTCTGTTGGCACCTTCGGGCAAATTTCATGTTACTCATGGCACTAGTGGCAAGAAACTGCTGCAATCTTGAAGGCATGCAGTTCAAGGCCACGAGCTGCTCCTGGGGAGAAGGATGGGCAATCTCCTCCTATGCGAGTAACTGCCTCTGAAAACCCACTGGAGGGTCAGCTATGGGTTGGTTCCAACTCTGCGATACACAACAACAACAACAACTGGCACTGGTTAGGGCAGGATTCAAATCCTCACTCACAGGGTTGCTATAAACTGTAGTCGATTCCATAGCACTTAAAACAACACCTCTGAAGTGTTCAGAAGCTCTGGTGGCCTAGTGGGTAGGAAGCTGTGCTGTCAACCCAAAGGAATGTGGTTTAAATCAATAGTTTTTTGCAGGAGAAAGAAGGACAATTCTCTCCCATGGGATTTATAATCTCAAGGAACCTCCTGGAGGCTCGGCTATGAATCGGTTCCACAGCAATTAGTTGAGCTGTTGAGTCTGAAGTTGCTGTCACTGAGAGTCACCTTACCAGCAATGAAGTGTGTGCACATACACACAAACCTCTCACTGTAGAAAAACACCCCAAACCGAGTGGAGCAAGACTGCCCAATGTACCTTCAGCACATTGGCCTAAATGGATGAGGCTGCTTTACAGCACATGGAGACGTAACGTTTCCTCAACACTCCTAAGGGTCAAAGTTTTCTTCAGCTTTTGCTAACTTCCAAGAACCAACTCCACACCTCAGTTGTTGTTATGTGCTATTGAATTGAAAGCAACTCAAGAGCAACCTTATGAACAAGTCTGAGACTGGTCCTCTCCTATGCCATCCTCGCCATCTCACCAACATACTTAGCCCACTGTGACAGTCACCATATGACTCAATCCTGTTGAGGGTTTCCTCTCCTATGGTGTCCCTTAATACCTCAAAGTTGTTGTTGATTGCCTTCAAGTCGAGCACGACTCACAGCAACCCTATGAACAAAAGGCCTGAAGCCCCTCTACAACTATCGACACTTATCAAATTTCATAGAGTTTCCAGAGCCATGTTGTTTATGAAGTGGATGCCACTTCTGCTTCCAATACTTCAATAGTAACGTGAATTAGTCAGTAGTGGGAGTGCTTGCATTACAAAAATAAAAATTGACTAGGCCTTTTTTTCCTGGAGGGCTGGCTGACAAACATTTACCTACACACCCCTAACTGAAGGAATCCATACCTCAGCACATTTACAGCCAATGTGTGGTCTACCTCTTGGGCAGCTTGACAATCAAGTAAATAAAATATTAAGACTCTCCTACAAGTATTTTTCAGATACAAATTGCTGCAGGCAGTTGCTGACTAATTAGATTCTATCATGCAGAATGAAAATGTAAAACTTTTTTCCTGAAGCTTCAGAATAAATAATTTCAGGGTAAATCCACTCAGAGGTGGGAATATCAAGTGGAAGCCTTGGCAGCCTAACTGTAGACAATGACATTCGGGAGGGAGTAAAGCCCCAGTGAAATTCATGGTTTTGTCAAATCCCTTACAAGTGAAGCCCAAGGGTGGGCAAGACCAGTGCTCTCAGACAGAGCTGCCAATTACATTCCCAATTCTGTACCTCATAAATATGAATTAGGTGAGGAAGAATATTCTCAAACACAAAAGACAGAAACAAAACCAAGCAAGATAGAGATACCCTGAGGTATAAAGACAATGCAAGGCACAAAAGAAACATTTCAAAAATAAAAATGAAGACATTCTCAGGGAGCTCTGGTTGCACAGCCCAAAGCAAGTTGCACTGCTGGCTCAAAGGGTGTGCCTCTCTGGTCGGCTCCACCACCATACCCTCCCACTGTGGTTTACACTTCTGGAAACCTATGGGAGGATCATTATAAGCCACTAGGGCAGGGAGTTTGAGTTTGAAAGACATTTTTGGAAAGATAAGACAGTGTATTCTCTAACATCTGGTCCAGAACGCCCTCCTGCCACACTGTCCTCTCCTATAACTCCCATCCTCGGGGGGTTCATGGTTTTAGAAGCTTCATGCCCAGCCCTACCCCCAGCCCAGGCAAGGCTTCTCAAAATCTCTTTTTAATTGTGACTTGAGTGAAAGTTAATAAAGCATATTGGCTTTTCATTCAATCATTCACACAGATTTTGTTTCATAACATTAGTCAAAATACCCTTTACACATCTTAACAAATTTCTGGGGGCATTGTGTACTACATGTTATCCTGCTAACTCAAAGGTGAGCAGTTTGAATCCACCAGCTGCTCTGAAGGAGAAAAATCATCTCCTCTAAAGATTTACAGCCTCAGAAACTTGGAGGGGTTAAAGTGGGTACCGTCTATTTATTAATTTTTCTCTTTCCCTCTCTTCCAATCCCTGCTAATCATCCAAGAATTGAACCTACTTGTGTTCTTTAGCTTTTTAAAAATAGTAGTGGTCTTATACAATATTTGTTCTTTTTTTCTTCTTCTTTGTGTGTGTGTGTACCATCAAATCAGATCTGACTGGTCCAGGAGGAGATTGTCCTTCTTCTCCAGTGCTCACCTCTGGGATTGCAGTGCAGCTTCTTGCCACTTGGCCACCAGAGCTCACCAATATTAGTTCCTTTGTGACAAACTTATTTGACTCAGCATAATGTCCTCTAAGTTAAAACATGTTATGGCAATGTTTCTCAAATTTTTCCATGGGCTTTTCCCCCCACATTTTAACAATTTATTTTTATTTCGTTTTATTATTTTTTATTTTTTTTTAGAAAATGTATACTTTATTAAAACAAGCGTGGAAGGAGGAGTGTCATCCACTTCCGTAATAGCTTGCCTCCAGAAACCCTATGAACCTGGAGAGAGGATGAAAGGCACCCAAGCGTTGAGGATTCTCCTTCATAGGGTCGCTATGAGTCATCTGTGACTCGACGGCACTTAACAACAACATACTTTATTTGTTATTAACAGTTTTGAGCACGTTTTTTTATTTCCATTCATTCATGTTACACATTTTCCTCCCTCTCCCTCCTCCCCTCCTCAGTTCGCTTTTTTCTTTGAAAAAAGATAGTTTCGTTGTTATACAGTCCCCACCCTGTATACAGTATTTGTCTTTTTGTGACTGAGATATTTCACTCAGCATAATATCCTCCACGGTCACCCATTTTGTATATTAGTTCATGAGATCTTTGTTTTTCAGTGCAGCATAATATTCCATTGTGTGAAGATACCACAGCTTTTCTGTCCATTCTTTTGTTGATGGGCACTTGGGCTGTTTCCAACTCTGTTATTGTGAATAAAGCAGCAATAAACATGGGTGTGCATATATCTCGTTGGGTAGTAGTTCTGGTTTCTTTAGGGTATATTTCCAGTAGTGGAATTTCTGGGTCAAATGGTATTTCTGTTTGTAACTTTTTGAGAAAGTGTCATACTGCTTTCCATAGTGGTTGCACTATTTTACACTCCCACCAACAGTGAGTAAGGGTTCCAGTTTCTCCACAACCTTGCCAGCATCTATTGTTTGCTGTTCTGTTAAATTTTGCTATTCTTACTGGGATGAGAAAATATCTCATAGTTGTTTTGATTTGCATCTCTCTTAGAGCCAGAGATTTTTAAAGTTTCTTCATCGCCATCTAAATGTTTTCTTTGGTGATGTGTTCATATCCTGTGCCAAATTTGCTATTTATCTTGTTGTGTTTCATTGGTTTTTAATGTTGCCTTTTGTTTTTCTTTTTGGCTTCTCTTTCTTACTCCTGTGTTTCTCTTTGCAGCTTCATTTTCAGGCAGGCTTTCTTGAAGCAAAGATGGCCACCAAATAGCTATAGGCTGATATTATCCTCACAGCTAAAAATGAACGCTGCTCTTTTCTGATCCAGCACTTAATCAAAGGAAGTTGGATTATGTAACTTGTCCCCTCCTGGACTAATCATGTGTCTACAAGAAGTAGGTACCCTAATGGGTTAATCTGTTTCATAAACCCACCCCTCCCACTCCTGAGTCAGAAAAAAGAGGTCTACGTAATTGATGGGCCCTTAAAAATTCTGTGGAAGGAGAATGCAGTTGTCTCTGAAAGGGAAAGGATCAGAGAAGACTCGCTTCTCATTTTCCCCCAAACTAGTAACACATGGCCATTTATAAGAGACTTACCTTAGGTGTCGAAATTCTTCAGGGTTAGAAACTTGTCACCTAGAAGTGATGCATGCTTTAATTAGAATTTTTTTTAAAAAAAACAAAACCAAAAACCACACACACAACCCACAGCACTATCCAAATGACTTGAGGTATAACATGCAAAACTTGGTTTCTAAGAGACATGTAAATGACTCACTTGTATTTTTAATATGTTAGTAAATGGTGCCAGGTTTTTAGTTTTAAATTGAATCCACGTCTTTACCCACAAAACAACTTCATAAAAGAAGGCACATCTCAGAGAGGAATACAAATCTCCTCAAATGATTCTTACCCAAATGTGTCCCAGAGTGGTACCTAATTTGCTGGTCCTGACATTCCTTCCCACAAGCCCAGATGCTGTAAAACAGATGTGGACTCTTCTTTTTTTTAATAATTTTAATGAGCATTTACAGAGATTTTGGATTTCCATTCATTCATTGCTGCACTTCTCTCCCCACCCAGCCCTCCCCTCAGGACTCTCCTTTTTCAGAATGGTTTCCTTTTGTTTCAGTACTGCTCTAGGATTTGGTCTGATCAAAACAAATTATTTTCAATTTGCATGGTTAAATCTTAGGAACTGCCTGATTTCCAGCACCTTTCCCCACAAATACCACCTGGAGAAAGATTCCTATACTGGTCCAGAAACAAATCTCAATCTCTAAAGAGAGCTCATGTCCACCAGGCAGAGACTTGGTGCATGAAGTTATATTCACGGGGAGACAAGCTCTGACTTCCTAGTGCAATGATTAGAATTCTAATTCATCTCCACAATCACAATTTCTGGTTACTTGTTCTTCTTTGTAACCTTTGTATCTGTCGGTTGCCTGTGCCTTAGAATTAAGAATCACACTCTACCTAAACCTGGAGGCTCTCTTCATTTTTATCAGTCCCTCTCTTATGTACACAGACTCACATCAACAGTCCAAACAAACCACCCAAATATCTAAGAGAAAATACACATAGTTCACATATATCTTTCTCTATATACATCTCTCAAATATCAGTTTAAATTTCAGTATGAAATGGGGTTACTATGAGTCAACAACATCAGCAACGTAGAATTATTGGGACCTCATTTTTATGTTTCCAGACTGATGATGTGTAATTTTTTATAACACTTTAAAACAAAATTCTAAATGTGATCTTTCTTCTTTAAAAAAAACAAACCCACATTGGTACATCTATCATTGGCCTACTAAGTGTTCAAGTTGTGATGGGCCTTGTGCAAGCTTTCGTTTTGCTGGAACTGGCTGCTAATTATGTGAACGTACATCTAAGGCTGGTAGAGAAATCGTTTCCCTCATTGCACCATCAAGCAAATGCTCAAGGTCCAACCAAACACCTAATTCCATATGGGACATGCACACATACACAAGATGGAAATCTGTTCTTTGTGGTTCAGCTTGGCATGCTTTTTTTGACTTAGCAAAGAGATTGTTATTTTTATATCTTGGTCTATTCCTTGCTTAAAAACACAGTATTGAAACTTTAAAAAGAGCATATGATATTCCCAGCAGCCCAGAATGGATATTTAAAAAGCTCCAAAGTAAAATATAATGCAAGTCAGTTTAGTGCTGCTTTTAGCAGAATTGGAATTTTTTTTATTTTTTAAAGATCCATGTTAATTTTTTTTCACTAATCATGTATGTCCACTGCTGAAACATGTAAAGTACAAATTTTTTAAACATGTGAAATATAAATGAATAGGAATCACTATTGCCATTTTGGAATATTTCCTTTCAGCGTTCTTCTATAAGCAATCCAGCTTCAGGCCTGTGCAGTCATGCAGGGTCACACTCAGATCCCATTCTTGTTTTCATGCCCTGTTGTTGCCATGTTAGAATTTTTAATAATTTTTGGACAAAACACCACACAGTTTTATTTACCACTAACTGTGTAATGTGTCCATGTACACACATCTGTTGCTATATATAAACCTAAGGAGGGAGAACTCCTCTCTTCAGAGTAGAGTTCTAAAGGAGGAGAAGAGACTGCCAGGCCTGCAAGTAATGCTCTTACCTGTAACGGAGAGCGGCACCTTTGTCAGAATGCCCGTTTCTTACCAAATTGTGCCGCAGACAGTCCCCAAATCTAGAGGGTGGGGACGGACCTGAATACAAGACCCTCCTGTCCTCCCACGAACTGTAAAATGCTGGCATCAGCTTCCACCTTGTAAATTCCTGCTGCTCGTTTAAACCCACCAATGAGAAAGCCCTTATCTGTTTCCCTTTAAAATGCCTAATCCAGAGCAGCTTGGGGAGCTTCAGCCATTTGGGGCACCTATTCCTGCTGATTACTCCGCAGACTTACAGAAGAAAGCCTTTCCTCTTTTAAATTGAGCTGTGATTAAATTGAGAAATGATTGATTGATTCCTTCTCTCCCATCGGTGTCAACTTTCTGCAACAAATCCACTGATGTCAAGTCAATTCCAACTCATTGCCACCCCTCATCAGGTTTCTATGACTGTAATTTTTTTTTTTTATTTGTTATGTGTGTACCGTCAAATCGGATCTGACTGGTACAGGAGGAGATTGTCCCTTCTTCTTCAGCAGAGCATCTGGTGGATTTGAACAGCGCACCTCTGGGCTTGCAGTGCAGCTTCTTGCCACTAGGCCACCAGAGCTCACCCTATGACTGTAAATCTTTAGGAGAGAAGTCTACCCACCTTTCTATCTCAGAGTGGCTGGTGGTGGGATTCAAACCACTAAACTTGTGGTTAGCAGTACAATACAAACAAATATAAATAATGTTTTTTCCTCTCCCCCTAAACAAATATCTCAGAAACAATAAGCCACCTTATATTTAAGTTCTTATAAAACCTCTTATATTCTACTGCATGTCTCAAATACTTTATTGAGAACAATAAATTGCTTTTCAAGAAAAATGCATTAGCCTGAAATGACCTCTCGTCGATTACTGGATACTTAGAGAGACTGTCAATTGGAATCAAGAAAAATGAAGGCAGAACCATTAAAAACATCCAGTAATCTGCTACCACCTCATGTTTTTAAAGACTAGATACCATTGTAAACAAGGTTTTTAAAAGCAGAGGAAGGAAAAGGGAAATGGAAGCCAAAGAACAAAGGCTTATTCTGAAATGAACTTTTAAAAGCATTTCAGCTAATTCCTGCTCAAAGCTACCGCTATCTCTCGCCTGCTGCAGTAGCCCCTAGATCTTGTCTGTGAATCTTCTTTTGTCTATCTGCCATTTGCTCACTACAAGTATTTAGAGTGATCTTTTTCCAAAATTCCAATTTCTTTCTTAAAAAGTTGCAATAGTTTTTTAAAAAATTCTTGAACAAAATCGCCAACAATTTGCAAAACCTTGAATGCTCAGTTTCCTGCCTACTTTTCCAGACTGCAGATCTCAGCCAAAGGTTCATTTCCCAGACCAACAACCTTCAGCATATAATGGATTGCAATAGCCCTTGCTGAAGGTTGGGAGCAGATTAGAACAGTAACCATTGCAGTTGCAAAAAGCTAGCAAAAGTCACTTATTAGCAGACTGAATAGAAAGGGGGAAAGACAACCACCAGCAGGCCAGCTTCTCCTAGAAACCCAAATGGGTACATTTCCCAGGAAGATAAGTTCCAATATTAAAGTACTGTTTCACAGCAAGGTGTTAAAAGGCGGAGGGAGGTACTCACATTTGCTTACAAGTTCTCTTTGATATGACAGCCTTTTGATAATGAGCAACCTAACCATATCAATATCTTATCAGAGACAAAGTATTTACAGACAAGGAATAATCAACTCAATATATAACAGCTGTTTCTCCTGGGATCAAGCAGGGTAATGCTTTACCCTAAAGCAACCATAACTATAAACTCTTTGAGGGCAGGATCCACATCAATTTTTATTCAGGGCTTAACTGAATTGCTTTGTACTTGCAGCATTAACAAACAACTTGCCCTACTGTAAACACTTGTAACCACTTGAATAAATAAACAAGTGAACCCCTTCAGGAGAAGTGAATGAACCCAAATGTGGCTCATTCGGGTCAGTTCTAATTTACCAGTGTCTCCACAGGAAAAAGATGGGCAATTACTCCCTGTGTGACTTACAGTTTCTGAAGGCTGGAGGGTCAACTATGAGTCAGTTTTGACTGACAGCAGTAAGTTTGTTTTATTTTGCTCTACGTTGTTGTTAGTTGTCATCAAGTACAACTCTTAGCAACTCAATGAACAACAGATCTGAATCCTGTCCTGTTCTGTGCCAATCTGACACAATGGTGTTCATTGCTGCTGTCACTGTATTGATCCACCTAGTTGAGGGTCTTCCTATACTTCATTATCCCCCCACCTTTCCAAAAACAATATCCTCCTCCTAGAAATAGCCTCATCGAGCAACGTGCCCAAAGTATGTGAGATGAACCTTCACCATCTTGCCTGCAAGGAGCAATCTGGTTGTGCCCTCTCCAAACCATAGCTGTTTTCTCTTTTGGTTCTTTGCTCTCATGTTGTTGTTGTTATGTGCTGTAGAGTCACTTATGATTCATAGTGACACTATTCATAACACACTAGCTCTTGACCCTTCTCTATCCTGGTCCAACCTTATTGTCTCTAACACACCTACCCCCATTACTCCAGTCACTGAGTCAATCCATCTCGTCCGGGGTCTTCCTCCCTTCCACTGTCCCTCCACCCTCCCAAGCATGATGTCCCTTCCAAGGACTGGTCCTCCTTGCAACATGCTCACAGTATGTCAGAGCATCAGAATCCTTGCCTCCAAGGAGCAGCCTGGTTTCCCCCTCTCCAGGATGAGCCTGTTTATCTCCTAGCAGTTCACAGTATATTCGATATTCAGTACTCTTTTCCAGCACCACAGCTCAAAGGCATCAATTCCCCTAACATCCCTAGTCATTGCCCAGCTTTCTGATACAAAGAACAGAATTGCAAAGACTATGGCCTGGATCAGGTATACCTTAGTCTCCAGACTGATGTAGTTGCTCTTCAGGACTCTGGAGAGGTCGCTGACAGCAGATTTTCCCAGTGCAATTCATCTTTTGATTTACTAGCTCCTGGTACCAAGAGTCTCATTGTTGTTGTTGTTATTGCTATGTTCTGTAGAGTTGCCTGCGACCCATACTATGTACAGCAGCTTTAAAACCTGTTGTGTCCTGAGCCAGTCTCAGTAATTCCGACATGCCAACCTCCATTGCCCTAGTCACTGTATCAATCCATCTCATCCGATATATTCCTCTCCTGTGCTGTCCCTGCACCATTCCAAGCGTGACATCCTTTTCCACAGTCTAGTCTCTCCTGGCTGCATGCCCAAAGTATGTGAGGCGGAGCTTCAAAATCCTAGCCTCCAAGGAGAAACTTAGTTTCACCGTCTCCAAGACAGACCTATTTGTTTTCTTGGCAGTCCATGGTATGTGCAAGACTCTTCTCCAGCACCAGAATTGAAGGCATTGATTCTTCTTCTGTCATCTCATAGTACCTTTGAATATTTTTACTTTGAGGCTTTAGCGACATAAGAATTGACTATTCAATTTGGTGAAATACATTCAGGTCTAGGATTAAATATCTGCCTAGCCTAAGTGACATTATACTTAGAAATTCTCAATTTTGGAGGTTTGTGTCAAATAGCATAGTCTGTAGGGAGTTGTGCTGCTTACCCGAAGGTGGCACCTCTCCGTGGTTTGAATCTCCAAGTAGTTCCAAGGTAGAAAGATGACAAATCTCCTCCCACCTGATTTACAGCCTCTGAAAAATCCACTGAAAGGTCAGTTATAATCAGTTCCAACTCAGTGATGTGCACTTTGAGTTACCTAGTCAGCGACCAATAACTGACATCTGCCTAGTTCTCCAAAAAGTCTTTATCTTTACCTAGTCAAATTTCAGGACTGATTTTTCCCCCCAAAGTTGATATTAAATTCACATCACAAAATATGGTTAAATGAACTTTAGCTTACATCTCTGGTTTATTTCTCTGTAATGAGATTTAGCATGTTTTTTCCCCCAGTATCTCTGGATGCATGTTTAACTCTTCTGTGTTTGTAGTACTGCAGATTCACTGATCTGGTGTAGTAAATGGTTTTGTGCCTGTGGGCTGGGGTGGGGGGAGACATAAACCCCAGCCTTAGACTATACTCTCGTTTGCTAGGCAAATATAACTGTTTGAAATATAAGAAAGAATTCCATGATGAGATGAAAGACACTGTTTACCTGCAAATCCCTTCCCCAGTTAAGAATTTTTTAAAATTTGTTTTTATTATTCTTTGACTGGTATAGGAGGAGATTGCCTCTCCTTCTCTAGCAGGGCATCTAGTGGATTCAAACCACGTATCTCTGGGATTGCAGTACAGATTGCCACTAGGCCACCAGAGTTCCCTCCCAATTAAGAAATATTTTAACTGTGCAAAGTGAAATGCATTTCTTGAGTTATCATCATTTGAAGGAGTCATTGTTTAGAAAAATTTAAATTGCTTGTTTAAATTGGTTGCTGTTTTCTTAGCCATATATGAATTGTCTCTCCACAAGGCAGAAACTCTGTAACTTTGAACTGGAGATAATATGTTAATTAGATGAATAACCAACTAAAGTATAAAACCTCTGATTACCTGGCAAATGGCAAGACATTCTTGGAGAGCATTCTTACTGCCTCCTGGACCCACAAAGGAAATGTATGAATAAGCAACCTATCTTGTCATATATGTGGTCATACAACTGATGTTGAAGGGCCTGTGGCTTGTCTAGGACTCTTCCGTACTCTGGAGAGGTCCCTGACAGCAGACTTTCTCAATGCAATTTGTCTCTTAATTCTCTGGCTGCTGGTACCAAGAGTGTTGATCATGGAGCCAAGCAAACTAAAGCTGTTAACAATCTCAATCTCTTCACATCTTACTGTAATGCTGCCATTCGGCCCAGTGGTAGGAATCTTTGTTTACTTGATGTTGAGCTTCAATCCATATTGAAGGTTGCAGTCCTTGACCTTCTGCAGCAAGCACTTCAGGTCCTTCTCAGTTCAGCTTAAGCAGAGTTATGTCATCTGCATAACACAGATTGTTGATGAGTCTTAGTCCTCATATCACTCATGCCACATTCCTCCTCATATCACTTAAATGTCTATCACTGGATAAATGGATAAACAAACTATAATGCATACACACAACAGAATACTATACTACATTAGAAAATAACAAAGAATCCATACGACCTAACACGACAAGCCTAGAGGATATTGTCCTAAGTGAAAGAAGCCAATCACAAAAAGTCAAATATTGTAAAAAGTCAAGAAATAGTTAACACATATAAAGAAACATTCTTTGGTAGTTCAGGAAAAACAAAAGAAAGGAGAGAAATTCACCTGCCACAGGGGAAACACATGTTAACTTGGGTGAAATTGTTGTTGTTGTTATGTGCCATCGAGTCGCTTGTGACTCATAGCGACCCTACGTACAACATTCCTGAACTCTGCTCTGTCCTGTGCCAATCGCACTGTCTCCGACACACCCATCCCAATTACCCCAGTCACTGAATCAATCCTCCTTATAGAGGGCTTTCCCCTTCTGCGCTGTCCCTCCACCCTACCAAGTATGATGTCCCTCTCCAAAGACCTGTCCCTCCTTGCAACATGTCCAAAGTATGTTAGACGGAGCCTTAGAATCCTTGCCTCCAAGGAGCAGCCCGGTTTGACCCTTTCCAGGGTGAATCTGTTTGTTTTACTAGCAGTCCATGGTACCCTCAAAACTCTTCTCCAGCACCACACCTCAAAGGCATCAATTCTCCTCCTATCCTCCTTAGTCATTGTCTAACTCTCTGACGCATAACAAGTGATGGCAAAGACCATGGCCTGTATCAGACGCACCTTAGTCTCCAAAGAGACACCATTGCTCTTCAGTACTTTGGAGAGGTCC
>NW_006400007.1:937685-944742 GCF_000299155.1 Elephantulus edwardii
GCACCTTTTAATTTCCTGACTACTGGTGCCAAGACTGTTGACTGTGGAGCCAAGCAAACTAAAGCTGTGTACAATCTCAATCTCTTCACCATCCATTCTGATGCTGCCAATTGGCCCAGTGGTGAGAATCTTTGTCTTCTTGACATTGAGCCTCAATCCATATTGGAGGCTGCAGTCCTTGACCCTCTGCAGTAAGTGCTTCAGGTGCTCCTCAGTTTCAGCAAGCAGGGTTGTATCATCTGCATATTGCAGATTGTTGATAGATCTTCCACCAATCTTGACCCCACATTTCTCCTCATAGAGCCCAGCCTCCCAGATAATCTGTTCTGCGTACAAGTTGAAAAGGTATGGAGACAGGACACATCCCTGGCGTACATCCTTCCCAATTTTGAACCATGCAGTGTTTCCTTGCTCTGTTCTGACAACTGCCTCTTGGTCCAAGTATAGGTTTCTCAAGAGAAAGGCAATATTCAATGAGAGGGCAGGAAAACATAATGACCGGCAAATGAGGTCACCACTGGGTAGTGCATAAAAGTAAAATACAACAAAGGTAGATACTACTATATATACAATCCCCCAATAACAGGAAACAACAAACAATATCTGTGAGTACATACAGAGGTAAACATGCAACCTGAACAGATGTGTATTTTTATAGGTTTGACAAGGAGTATTTTTACCTATAGGTCTATTGAGCCCTAGTGGCCTAGTAGCAAAGAGCTGTGCTGCAATCTCAAAGGCTCACAGTTCGAAGCCACCAGCTGCTCTGCAGGAGGAAGATGGGCAATCTCCTCCTGTGTGATTAACTGCCTCTGAAAACTCACCAGAGAGTGGGAGTCTATGGTACACAAAAACAACATGTTTATTAAAGAAAGAGATAATAAAAGGAAGTGCTAATGAAAACCAGAAAAATAGAGGTATTCAGCTTATATCAGAATGATCTTAGGATGTAGTAGTCATCCAAATGGAACCCAATTCTAACTGTAGGGACTACCTGTAATGAAAATATTAATGTTGTTGTTATTATGTGTCGTTGAGTCGCTTGCAACTCACAGTGACCCTATGTACAACAGCCCTAAACTCTGCTCTGTCCTCCGATACACCCATCCCGATTACCCCAGTCCCTGAATCAATCCACCTCATAGAGGGTCTTCCCCTCCAGAGCTGTTCCTCCACCCTCCCAAGAATGATGTCCCTCTCCAAGGACCGTCCCTCCTTACAGCATGTCCAAACTGTCAGATGAAGCCTCAGAATCCTTGCCTCCAAGGAGCCGCCTGGTTTAACCGTCTCAAGTATGAATCTGTTTGTTTTCTTAGAAGTCCATGGTACCCTCAGTGCTCTTCTCCAGCACCACACCTCAAGGCATAAATTCTTCTTCTATCCTCCTTAGTCATTGTCCAACTCTCTGATGCATAACAAGTGATGACAAAGACCATGGCCTGTATCAGACACACCTTAGTCTCCAGAGATACACCATTGTGCTTCAGTACTTTTGAGAGGTCCCTAACAGCAGACTTTCCCATCACAATACATCTTTTCCTTTCCTGGCTGCTGGTGCCGAGAGTGTTGACTGTGGAGCCAAGCAAACTAAAGCTGTGAACAATCTCAATCTCTTCACCATCCGTTCTGATGCTGCCAATTGGTCCGGTGGTGAGAATCTTTGTTTTCTTGATATTGAGCCTCAATCCATCCATCAATATTAATATTAATTACTATTCATACCTATATTGATATTAATTAATATTAACACCTAGCAAAAATTAAACAATAATAAAGTGAAGAATTGGTAGAACTTCAAAGTTTTAAAGAAAGAGATGTGTAACTATAGTCAGAAAGACACATGTAAAATTTATTTATTCACTTATCCATTCATTCATTAAAGAATTCAAAGTACTAATCTAGGTGATAGGGATATTAGCAATGAACAAGACATGGGTTCTTCTCCAAGAAACTTAAATACTAATGAATAACACAATATATCATGAACATAGTGTTAGTTACTGGAAAGTATCTTACAGCTTGCTAGAAGAAAAACAAAAAGGCACCCTAGATGAGATGGATTGACTCAATGACTGGATTAATGGGGGTAGGTGTATCACAGACAGTGAGGTTGACTGAAGATAGAGCAGGGTTCAGAGCTATTGTACACAGGGTCACTGTGAATTGCAGGTGACTAGACAGCACATAACAAACAACAAATGCTAACTACCTCCTTCAATATTTCCTATAAGAAAATCACAGTAAAAAAAAAAAAGAAAATCACAGTAATGTCACAAGATCTTTAACTAGTTTCATTGAGGTAAAATTCAATAAAATTCACCAATTTCAAGTGCACAAATTAATGAATTCTGACAAATGCATATGCTATGTAATGATGATCATAATAAATACGTTGAATATTTCCATAATCCTAAAAATTCCCTCATACCACAATCTAGTAAGACCCTCATTTTATCCCTAGTTTTTACTTCCTGCAAAAAGTGCCTTTTACTTACAAAGTGAGTATGCACAAGGCCTTGCTATTTAGAAGACCTAGAGCTAGATACTTCATAGGACAAAAGATAAGTAAGACTCAGTTTTGTCCTTAAAAAAAGGAAAATCTAATCTAGTCACAAGCAACCCTAAGATTACTTTGTCTACAAATAATATGGGGCTGAATTTCAATACTAACTGTACCTAAATTAACTAAAGAACAATAATGAAGAAAAATTGCAAGTGCTTTCCAAACCAACTTTCAGAATGATGACAGAAAATCAATTATGTATCCTCATAAATGCCACTATTATTATTCCTTTTAAAAAGCACTCTTAAGAGTCCAAGATATCCCAGATAATTTTTAAAGTAAATTCTTTTCAAAATTAAATAGCAATCCCAAGTGTATAACTTGATAATTCTAAGTTATTTAATATCAACCTAGACCTCTGACCTAGATCCAAACCTAGAACTCGGATCAATATAGTGGAAAGGTGGCATCCCAAAGTTTTTGGTTTAGGTGGGATAATTGTATCATTGAAAGAAAGAAAAAGATAATAGACAACATTCTGCATAGTCTCCCAGAGAATTGTGGGAATAAGTTGTGAGAAAATGGATGTCCCATTAAAATTCATGAGGAAATTCAATAAAGTTCCGTGAATAACAAAGTGATTATCATGAAAGATCATGTTTTACTTTCATCATTATGGAAAGACATAAAATCATTATCTCCATCTGTCATGTAGGGTTTTTGTTATTATTAGATGCTGGGACAGGTATATTAAATGTTTTCTTTTACCCAGGGGATTGGCCACAGTGGTAATGGTGCATGTGGTTTTTCCATGACACTCATAGTAGGTGCATTTAGACTAGACAAGAGGAAAAAATTTAAAAACAGAATGGTAGGTGGGTATTTTCATGTGATTACAGAGAACAGAGTCTGAAATTTAACTGTCTCTTGCTTTATATAAAGCTGGAGATTGCATTTGGAGCCTCTTTGTTCAATGTTATGTTCACTACAGCTGATTTCAAAAGGGGAAATATGTACAAATTAAGGAAAAGTATTATTATCAAGAGGAAAAAATAATCTGGAAAAATAACGTTGAAAAACTTGTACAGTTAAATTTAACTAGTGAAAAAGATCTGTCTTGAGCATTATGATCTTTAAAGAACTACCTAAATGGGTTCAAATTGACAGTTGTATATTGCTGAGTTGCAACTGACTTATAGCTGATCCTTCAGCCAATTTTCAGAGGCTGTAAATTGCATGGGAGGAGATTATCCCTCTTTCTCCTGTGGAGCAGCTGGTGAATTTGAGATGCTTGCCTTTGGGTTGTCAGCTCAATTTTTTAACACTAGACCACAAGAACTCCCTAAATTAACAAGAGCTTTGAAAGATTACATAGGAACCTGAGTATGCAGTGAGTTTATTTTCTCAGAAAAGAGTGAGAATAATGTTTGCACAACTCAAAGAATATAAACAAAGTCACTAAATTGTACACGCAGAAGTTGTAGAATTAGAATATGTTTGGCTGTGTATATTCTCAGCAGCCACAAAATAAATAAAATTTAGGAAACTACAACAAAAACGTCAAGAGGAAAAAAAAATCTCATTCAACAGGAAAGGCTTATTATCTTACCTTCATGGCAGTATCTCAGGATCCAATGAGCCGATTCAGCTAAGTGAATTAGCAGAGTCACATGGCACTGTGGAGAGCTATCATATGCAGAGGGGTCTAGAATGGCTTCACTGTGGCCATAGAAAGTTCCACAAAGATATGGCAGCATCCATGTTCAGAAGCTTTAGCTTTGTTCTCTGCTTTAGACCTCAGCACAAAATCAGAAGAAACAGGAAGAGTCCCAGCTCTGGTAGCCTAGTGGCAAGAAGATGTGCTGTAATCCCAAAGGCATGTGCTTGAAGGCCACCAGCTGCTCTGTTGGGAGTAGGATGGGCAATCTCCTCCCATGTGATTAAGTGCCTCTCAAAAACCACCAGAGGGTCAGCTATGAGTCACCACAACATAGCCTGTTACATTAGGCTACTTTCAAAAACACACTTTATCTTGTTTTAGTGGTTTCTTCTAATTTTTCTACTTAATTGCCTCTCTGTTTTTGTGCTAAGTTTTTAATGTAAAATTTGAAGCAGCCTAATAGTCAGAAATATTTAGCTTCTTGTGGCCTAGTGGGTAAGAAGTTGCATGGCCAACCTAAAGCATGCAGTTCAAATCCACCCACTCCTCCACAAAGAAGGATGCACAATTTCCTCTTATATGATTTATAGTGTCTGAAAATCTTTAGCTATGAGTCAGTTCTGACTTGATGGCTTGTAACAACAACAACATTCCAATAAATTAACGAGAAGGACTGAATAATAATTGCTGCTTTTAATTGTGGTAATGGCAAAGAATATTGAATATGCTATTTATTAAGAGGGATTAGTCTCTGGAAAAGAACATCAGACTTGGTCGAGTCGAGTCAGTGAGAAAGAGGCAGAAGCTCAGTCAGGTGCCTTGACACACAGTGGTTGGCAGCAGTGGGCTCAAATCCAGCAGCGAGGGATTGTAAGGACAGTGCAGGGTTGAGCAGCGCTGTGTTCTATGAGTTGTGTTATAGTGTATAGTGTTGCTATGAGTCAGAACCCGCTCAATGGCACCTAACAACCACGATGTAATTCTCATATAAAAAGAAAACACTATTTTAAAAGTTCTCTGTGAGCTAATTTTTCTTCCAAGTTCCCACCATGCTCTGTAGTGGATGGGGTGGGGAGGCAGAAGAGACAAAAACCCAAATTTTCAACTTGTAAATTCAAGGTATTACCCTCTTTCAGTTTAGTCAGTTTTAGATGATACATTTTCCTTCTGGGTCAGTGCAAAATTTTTCACCTTTTCCTCCCTTTCCCCCCTTATTCTGCAAAATGATCTCTTGCAGTACAGAAAAATTTGTGACCTCACAGTGTCTAGAAGAATATGGTCCTCAAATCCAGGTGAAGTATAAAGGCTTTCTCTGGAGCAAAGGGACATCTCTGTGAACTGGTGGCCTTGCTGAGATATGGCAAGTCTTCCCCGGCCTTTGGAGCACTGTGCTGGCTTTATTATAACTGAAGTCTGGGGTCTGTCTCAGCCTTTTGCTTTGCCTGCTTCAACCTCTTTGTATCTACTAGATGCTTCTGCAGTTCTGTATTTCCTTATCATGATCACCTGCAGCCTGTGGGGAGCCAGCAACACTGCCTCAGTCTCATAAATCTTCCTACTTCTCTCTGTCACTGCTGAATAATCATGATATTGGATGTGGCACCAACTCAAATGGAAACAGAGCATGTTCTGTTTTACATTCTCCTCATGTTATCTAACACACCTTCCTTCTCTAGAAAGTTGCCCTGGAGGAGGATGCTAAAGAGAGGAAGTTTCAATGTTTTCTTCTTTAATTGTCACCATCGAGAACAGAAAGTAAGGCCTGCACTAATCATATTCACGTAGAACCCAAGGAAGGTTAGCACCACTCATATATGGGCAGAGTCCATCGTATTTCAGTCCAAACTCATCTTTACTTGATTACAAACTGTGTGAGAGATAAATTGTATGCTAGTTTATTGTTGCCAGGTACCGTTGAGTTGCCTCTTTTTTTTTTTTAAACAACTTCTATTTTGTGTGTGTGTGTGTGTGTGTGTGTACAGTCAAATCAGATCTGACTGGTACAGGAGGAGATTGTTCCTCCTTCTCCAGCAGAGCATCTGGTGGCCTCTTGCTTTTAGTACAACAGAACTAAATGTGCCTGATCCTGAACTGTCCTAACAATTTCTGCTTTAATTAAACACATTGCTGCAGTCACTGTATCAAGTTATCTCATGGCGAGTATTCTTTTTTAGCTGACCCTGTACTTACTTTACTAAGGTTGAGATCTTTCTGCAGAAACTGGCTACTCCTATAGAGTCATTTGTTTTCTAAAAAATGTGTTCACGATGAATAAGTCATTGGTCATAAAAAATTCTATTTTGAGCTATGGCGGCCTAATGGCAAGAAGCTGCACTGCAATCCCAGAGCCGTGCAGTTCGAATTCACCAGATGCTCGCCTGGAGAAGGAGTGACAATCTCCTGCACCAGTCAGATCCAATTTGACGGTACACATGAAAAAGAAAATAAAATTTATAAAAATAAATAAATAAAAATTCTATTTTGCATTATGTTTATGTCCTACAAATACATTCATGTAATAGTGGAGTTAACAGAAGGCAATATTATTTAACTCTTTTAATAATAACCAAAAATACTGAGGGAAAGAATTTCTGGTTATGGCGCCTCAGGACCATAATTTTAGGGGACACAAAGGTCATTTGTTGTTGTTGTTGTTGTTGTTGTTATGTGCCTTCGAGTCGCTTGCAACTCATAGCGACCCTATGTACAACAGCCCAAACTCCGCTCTGTCCTGTGCCAATTGCACTGTCTCAGACACTCCCATCCCAATTATCCTAGTCACTGAATCAATCCACCTCATAGAAGGCCTTCCTCTCCTGCGCTGTCCCTCCACCCTCCCAAGCATGATGTCCCTCTCCAAGGACCGGTCTCTCCTCACAACATGTCCAAAGTAT
>NW_006400007.1:945927-953205 GCF_000299155.1 Elephantulus edwardii
TGAAGGAAATGGCAAAAAATAAGGCTCCAGGAACAGATGGTATACCAATTGACATATTTCAGTTAACAGATGCTGCCCTGGATGTGCTCACCAAGTTGTACCAAGAAATCTGGAGAACGACCACTTGGCCAACTGACTGGAAGAGAAAGGTCATTTGGCATATTATAATCCACAAGGACCATGTTCTACACATTACATTGATCAGAAGTAACTAGAGACTTAAAAGCTTACAATTGACCATGTAAAGTACAAACATTCCATATTTGGAACAAAGAATGAAGAAAAGCAAAGACTCAGGAAAGCAATTAGTCCCAGCATCAAGGACCTTTCCATCCTCAACTTCTGCAACCTGAGACTAGAACTAAATCATATTCAGCTACCACTCTAAAGAGATCACAATAGAAAATCCTGGTTAGAGAAGGAGATAAATCCCAAGAAGGCCCAGGTTTACTAATCTGATAAACACTGGTGTAACGCCCTTAGTCGCCCTTTGAGTTTGAGACTGAACTCACCTCTTTGGCATTAGCTTTCAGCTAAACAAGAGATTTGTAAGGTGCACTCAATCACACAGGATTACAAAGGCAACATTTGTCTAGGGTTTAAGACCAGAACGTAGGAAAGGAGAGCGTAGAAGGATGAATGGAAACAAGAATTGCATGCACAGAGATAGTGGGAATGGTGATAATGCCATGTTTGTTGTTGTTATTAATTGCCGTCGAGTTATAGATGACTCACAGTGGACCCTATGAACAGAAGACCTGAACACTTGTATAACTTTCGTCATTTCTCCAAGTTCATAGGGTTTCCAGAGGCAAGCTATTTTGGAAGTGGATGCCACTCCTGCTTCCAAGCCTGTGTCTTTATTTTATTTTATTTTACTAGTTTATTTACAAAATTCTAATACAAATTCAAACAAATTCTTTCACTATCCCAACCCCCCCCCCCATCAAATTGTACAATCCAGTGATTAATCCCCTCTTCCTCCCATACATCTACATCCCTCTGCTTCCAGGCTCTCCCACTCCCAGCCTCTTCCATCCCCAAGCCTGTTTTAATCAGGGAGCTCCACCAAACACTGTCCACCATGGGTAATCATTATCACATTTGACACAGTGTCATAGTGTTTAGCATCAAAGCAAACAGAAGTTATCTTTGTACAGAAAATGGACAGACCAGTGTTATACCACTTAGAAGAGTGTTTGACCAAAAACAATTAAAACCAGACCTGTGGGCTGCAGACTAAAATCACCCACCCAAATGCATGGCAGATCAAGCCCCAGCTTCCACCCCAGTTTACCACTGGCTTTAACAAGAGGCTCCCAGCCTGCTCTCATCACAGATCAAGAGGCCAGAGCCATCTTTCATGGCACAAAAGATGGTAATTAATGTCATAAAATAAAATATGTATGATTGGCTCAATGGAGTATCAATCTGCTCTGTACACATTTATTCAAATAAGTGGCAAGAAGCTGTGTTGCAATCCCAAAGGCATACAGTTCGAGGTCATCAGCTGCTCTATGGGAGGATGGGCAATCTCCTCCCATGTGATTAACTGCCTCTGAAAACCTGCTGAAGGGTCAGCTGTTGGTCAGTTCTGACTCTATGGTGCACAACAACAACAACTATTTTTATTATATTAAAGAGTCTATCTTACAATCTCCAGTCTCGTTTCCATCACTAAAGGCATATTTTCCAACTATCATTCCTTCTCCTTTGTTTTCACCTTTTACATTCAAATCACTAGTTATTATTAATGCATCTTTATTGCACATTTCCTCAAATTCAACTCCTGAAGTTGGCAGAAAAATGTCGATTTCTTCATCTTTGGCTTATTGATTGATATATAAATTTGAATAATATTTGTATTAACAGGTCTTTCTTGTTTGCATATGGATAGTATCTTATCCCTCACAACGTTGCTTTTCTGGATGGATCTTGAAATGCTCTTTTTGAAATGAATGTAACATTACTTGTCTTCAATTTGTCATTTTTGGCATAGTAAACCAGTTGATTGTCTAACCCAGAATGGCCAATACCAGGCCATTTCAGATTACCAATGCCTAGGATATTGATTTTGATGCATTCTATTTCATGTTTTACATCTTCCCTTTTTCTCAAGTGTGATGTCATTGGTTTAGTATACAAGATTACTTTTCTAGTCATCAGCTTTTTTCTCAACATGACTGGTGGGAACAAGCAATAGGGTGAACAAGCATAAGAATAAATGACTTATGATGAGATTTGTCCATTTTGCCAATCTACCAAGATCAAATTGAGTAGGTTTAGTAGAAATTAGGGAAATTCTACTATTAGCAAGAAAGAAGCAGCACAGAATGGAGAGAATGTCCTTAAGGGCCAGAGATGGGGACATACAGGACGGTACCAACAGCTGCAGGGGAGGACCAGAGACTGACATGGGACTGAACTGACATGGGACTGCTGCTCCATGGACCCAGAGCCTGGAGCATTCGCCCAAGCTGCTGGAGGACCAAGAGGAGATGCCATGATTGGTAGGACCAAGAGAACTTTCTAACACTGACCTAAGCCATGAGGGTAAAAGGAAAAGAGCCTGTGAGCATGCTTGAGAAGCTTACCTGATTGAGGAATTCTATCCTGGTGCCAACCTGAATTGTAACCTGTTCACTTCCCAAGTAAATACCAGAACCATATGTGTGGCCTGTGTGGCCAATACAAGGGATTTCAGACCTAGTAGTAAAGCTGTACCATTTGTGTTGGAATTAATAGAAGTTGTTATGAGAATGTGGAGCCCATGTCTGACCTCATAGGAACTAGTTTTGCATTGCGGAAGTTGTTGAAGGAGAAGTCAAAAGGCACTGTCCTCATGTCAGTTTCATGCTTTTTTACACCTACATTAATACATCATACACTCCATGGTCCTATTACTAATAGCTGTTTACAGCCATTTCTCCTCATTTGAGTCATGCCACATCAGCAAACAGAGGTGCTTCATTCACTGAAATCTTTACTCCACCCATATACTGCTTTGAGGAAGCACGTTTTCACCGTTGACATGTGAATGTGTTCCAGTCTGAGGATCTCATCTTTTGTCACTGCTTTCAGACAAGGTTTTGTTGATTCTCGTATGGTTTTCAGTGGCCTGTTATTTCAGAAATGGGTGGGCAGGCTTGTTGTCAAGTCTTTATTAGTCTAGAAGTGCTGCTGAAACCTGTCCACTAGGTGTAATTTTGTTGCTATTTGAAATACCGGCAGCATTAACTTCCAGCATCACAACAAGACCCAAGTCACCACAATACAACACAATTAAAGACACACAGTGAATTATTTGGTGGGAAGATTTCTATTTCTTTATTGGTTTGCATACATAATTCATATACATTGTGTTTTATCCATGTACATTGTTTCATAAAATCTTTCATATACATTGTATTTTATACAATTAGTTACTATTATCTATGCTTGTTATTACTCTATTTCATAGAATCTTTCCTATTCCTTCACACACACTTAATCCACCCACTAAACTCTGCTTCATAGTTATTTCTACTTTTGCCTTTTTTCTGCCTCCTTACAATTCCCCCTGTCCCCTCTTGGACATTTACATCTTACTAGTTATCATTCTATTTTTTACAATTATGGTCTTATGCATTATTTATCCTTGTGAGACCAAGTTCTTTCATTCAGCGTAATGCTCCTATGTAGTATTTAGCATGTTATATAACATTTTACTTGGAAGCATGAATGGCATCCACTTCCTAAACAACATGCCTCCAGAAATTCTATGAACTATGATAAATGTTGGTAGTTGTAGAGGGGCTTCAGGCCTTTTGTTCATAAGGACTCAAAGGTAATCAACAACTACATAGCATTTTACAAAATAATTGTTCCTTAGTGCTGCATTGTATTCTATTGTGTGAATATATCACAATTTCTCAACCCCTTCATTTGTCAATAGGCATTTGGACTGTTTCCATCTCCTTTTTGTGTGAATAATGCTGCTATGAACATAGGTATACATATCTCTGTTCATGCTTCTAATTTTCTTGGAAAATATTCCAGTAGGAATATTTTAAAAATTATAATGTCTTTAAGAATTTTCCTCTGTCATATAATGGGTTTCACTTTTTTTGATGTATATTTTTTAATTTTTCATATCTTGGATTTAGTGATTATCTAGTTAAGTATTGTTTCTTCCTCATTCTCTTTATTCTATCATTCTGGAAGTCATTTTAAACATATATTGAGTCTTCATGCTTGATCCTCCATACCTCTTAACACCTCTTTCAAATGTTCCATATCTTCTTTCCTATATGCTGCCTTATGAGTGATTTTCTCAGAGCTACTTGCTATTCTGAAAGAGGAAGACCTTCAGTGATATACGTTGACACAGGGGCTACAACATATATAGACTCTCAAAACGTAGTAATAACAAATAACTCCTTCCCTCATATACAAATGTGCAAAAGATTTGAACAAGACTTGACCAAAGAAGATATATGGAGACTACAAGTAAGAAGAGAAAAAGATAACAATGTCATTAGGCATTGTTGTTGTTATGTGCCGCAGAATAGCTTATGACTCATAGCAACCCTATGTACAGCAGCTCTGAACCCTGTGCCATTGTGATCTAACTTTATTGTCTCTAACACAACTACCCCAGTTACCCTGGTGACTGAGTCAATCCATCTCATCCAAGTTCTTCCTCTCTTGCACTGTCCATCCACCCTCCCAAGCATGATGTCCTTCTCCAAAAACTGGTCCCTCCTTGCAACATGCCCAAAGTATAACAGACTGAGCTTCAGAATCCTTGCCTCCAAGAAGTAGACTGATTTTACCCTCTCCGGGACAAACCTGTTTGTTTTCCTAACAGTCCATGGTATATTCAATACTCTTCTCCAGCACCACAGCTCAAAGGCATCAATTCTCCTATCATCCCTAGTCACTCTCCAGCTTTCTGATGCATAATAAGTAATTGCAAAAATCATGGCTTCAAAAAGGCACACCTTAGTCTCCAGACTGACATCGTTGCTCTTCAGTACTCTGGAGAAGTCCTTGACAAAAGATTTTCCCAGTGCAATCCATCTTTTGATTTCCTTTCATCTTAACAAGAGTGTTGATTGTGGAACCAACTAAACTGAAGCTGTCGACAATCTTAATCTCTTCACCATCTATCATGATGCTGCCAGTTGGATCAGTGGTGGAAATCTTTGTTTTCTTGATGTTGAACTACAATCCATATTGAACACTGCAGTCTTTGACCTTCTGCAGCATATGCCTCAGACCCTTCTCAGTTTCAGCAAGCAACATTGTGTCATCTGCATAATGCAGGTTGTTAATGAGTCTTCCTCCAATCCTCATGCTACATTCCTCCTCATAGAGCTGAGCCTCCCAGATGATCTGTTCTGCACATAGATTGAAAGGGTATGGAGATAGGACACATCCCTGGTATATACCTTTCCTGATTTTGAACCATTAGTCATAGTGATATGGATATTATAACCCCAATGAGACTAATTAGAATGACCAATACATGGGATTTTGAGGGAAGGATAGGAAAAGAGTGGTTAGATAATGAACACTGCATTGCAACAAATGATGAGAAGGACTATTTGAAAGATATATATGATTAGACATTATATGTATGACAACAATCTGGAACAAGAAGTGTATTTCAAAGTCGACTGGGGGAGGGGGAGAATGGAGAAGAAGGACAATGTGCCGCATTGAATGAATGAAAACCCAAACTTTCATTAAAATCACAATTAAAATGAAATAAAAAACAACAAGAAAAAAACCAACTTCACCAAAAAATTCCCTAAACCAAAAACCACATAACTAGAGGTAACAAGGATGAGGAACAACTCTTAAATATGGATGATAGAAGTATAAAATGCTCCAGCCAGTATGGGGGGAAAAAGTGGCAGTTTTTATAATTATCATTCAAACCTGTAATTTCACTTCTAAGTGGCTACTAACAGAAATGAAAACTTATGGTTATTCAAAAATTAATATGCAAATATTTATATTTGCTTTCTTCATAATCACCAGAAACTGAAACAGCTTAAGTGTCTCTCAAAAAATGAACAGATAACTTATGGTACATCCATGCAGTGGCATACTACTCAGTGACAGAAAGACTAAACTGTTCATTCACAGGATAACATGGATGAGTCTCAGAGTAAATATGGTGAGTGAAAGAAGCCAAGGCAAAAAAGAATACATTAACATAGAACTTCTGTATCACATATTTCAAGAGGCGAAGCTATAGGAATAAACCAAATCCTTGGTTGCCAGGGCCTGGAGGTGAAGGAAAGTGTTGGCCACAAGAATTTAAGAAAAATGGGATGTAGAGATAGAATTATTTTATATCTTGATTGTGTGTGTGTGTGTGTGTGTGTGTGTGTGTGTGTGTGTGTGTCTGACTGGTACAGGAGGAGATTGTCCCTCCTTCTCCAGCAAAGCATCTGGTGGATTTGAACCATGCACCTCTGGGATTGCAGTGCAGCTTCCTGCCACTAGGCGACCAGAGCTCCCTATATCTTGATTTTATTTTATGGTGTCTACACACCATATGCATTTCTCAAAGTTCATAAAAGTGGCAAGAAGCTGCACTGCAATCTTGAAGGTACGTGGTTTTACGCTACCAGCTGCTGCAGAGGAGAAGGATGGGCAATCTCCTTTCATGCTATTAACTGCCTCTGAAAACCCACCGGAGGGTCAGCTATGGGTAAGTTCCGATTCTACAGTACACAACAACAATAACAACATCTACTTTAAAAGGTGAGTTATTTGGAAATTATCACTCCATAAACTTGACCATTAAAACAACAACAACAACCCTAAGAAGACTAAAACCATCTTTCATATAATGCTTATCAGAGATTTTAGTGCTAAGGCATAAAACATTAAGACTTTTTCAACTTGTCAATTTTTTATCTGACTGGGGAAATTTATCACAATTGAAAAATCAATGAATGCCACACAAACCAAAATAAATTGCGATGCAAGTATTTGTACCTTAAAACAAGTAACAGTGGCTATAAAGGATTAGTCATGTTGGTGACTTCATTTTTACACTTCTTGATTTTATGAGTTAAAAACTAAAGAAAGTTTCTTTTTCAAAGAAATAATATGGCTTAATTTTTCTTTCAAATAATGTTAATGCTGAGATTTTTCTCATAAACCCAGCTTGCCACCTTCAGGAAACAGCAAGATTTACAGAGACCATAAGAGAGAGAGAGAGAGAAAACATTGATTTTGCATACTTTTCAAAGATCTGTCATTAATAAAATTTTTTTA
>NW_006400007.1:953305-982155 GCF_000299155.1 Elephantulus edwardii
ACAGGAGGCGATTGTTCCTACTTCTTCAGCAGAGCATCTGGTGGATTTGAACCGCACACCTCTGGGATTGCAGTGCAGTTTCCTACCACTAGGCCACCAGAGCTCACCCATTAATAAAATCTTGATCAATCCAGTAGTACCTTGTGAAACTTTATCCAGTATGTCTTTCTTTACCATCTAGTGGAATCTTCCCAAGCTTCAAAGCTCAGTTTAAATGCCAACAAGTTCAAGAAGATTTTGTTCATTACTTTAGTTAGATTTTCCTCTTCTAAATATTTCATCTCCTTTGACTACATGCAATCTCATCTAAGGTTGCTGTGGTTGATATGTGTTGTCATGTTGGAAATGATTCATACCTTATCCTATAGCAGTTTTTAGAGGGTGCAAATCACATGGGAGAAGATTGTGCATCTTTCTCCTGTGGAACAGCCAGGGGATTTGAGTCATCTGCTGTTGGGCAGGGAACACAATCCCTTACCCACTAGGCCACGAGAGTTCTCTTATCAAAGGTAATGGGCACATATTTTTATCACTCTGCAAGGTTATTGAAAAGGAATTTTGGTAGTATGATAGTTATCTGTGTTTCTTAGGCCTGGTTTTAATTGTTTTTGGTCAAACATTCTTCTAAGTGGTATAGCACTGGTCTGTCCATTTGCTGTACAGAGGTAACTTGTGGTTGCTGTGATGCTGAGTACTGTGACACTGATGTGTCAAATGCAATAATGGTTACACATGGTGGACAGTGTTTGGTGGAGATCCTCGATTAAAACCAGCTTGGAAGCAGGAGTGGCATCCACTTCCAAAATAGCTTGCCTCCGGAAAACCCTATGAACTTGGAGAAACAATAAAAGTTATACAAGTGTTCAGGCCTTTTGTTCAGAGTTGCTATGAGTTGTCTACTACTCAATGTCACTTAACAACAAGAATAACTAACAATAGTTAAGAGTTTGGGTGCTAATCCAAAGTTGGAATTTCAGGCTTACCCAGAGGTTTAGTGGGTGAAAGACTTGACAATCTGCTCCCATAAAGGTTCCAGCCTAGAAAACTCTACAGGACAGTTCTATCCTGCCAAATGGGGCCACTTAAAAGGAATAAATGTGACAGATATTAAAAAAGGACATCATGCTGGGAAAGGTAGGGGGTCAGTGAACGAAAAGACGACCCCTGCAAGATGGATTGATACAGTGACTGTGACAATGAGCTGGAGTATGTCAGAGATCATTTGGATGGCACAGAATAGGGCAAGGTTTACATTTAATGCCCATAGGATTGCAGTGAGTCATAGTCAAGTCAATGGTACCTAACTGCAACAATTAAGAAAGAGTACATATGCAAGTCAAACCACAAAAAGATACCATTTCACTCTGACTAGGATTAGAACACAGATACTAACAAGTGGAAGAGAGGATGTGGAGAAATTGGATCTCTCTTCGATTGTTGGTGGGAACGCAAAATGGTACAACCATTTATTACTGATTGAGAGCAATGAGAGCAAATTTGAATCTCTTTCAGTCAGTTGGCTAGGTAGTTGTGTTAAAAATTTCTCTGCATGCCTTTTTCCAAACGGCCGGAAAGATGGCGGACATCCAGACCGAGCACGCCTACCAGAAGCAGCCCATCATCTTCCAGAACAAAAAGAGAGTGCTGTTGGGGGGAAACCGGCAAGCAGAAGCTCCCACGTTATTACAAGAACATCGGTCTGGGCTCCAAGACGCCCAAGGAGGCCATCAAGGGCACCTACATTGATAAGAAATGTCCTTTCACTGGTAATGTCTCCGACCGAGGACGAATTCTGTCTGGCGTGGTGACAAAGATGAAGATGCAGAGGACCATCGTTATCCGCCGAGATTACCTCCACTACATCCGCCAAGTACAATCGCTTCGAGAAGAGTCACAAGAACATGTCCATGAACCTGTCTCCCTGCTTCAGAGATGTCCAGATTGGAGACATTGTCACCGTGGGCGAGTGCCGGCCACTGAGCAAGACCGTGCGCTTCAACGTGCTCAGGGCCACCAAGGCCGCGGGCACCAAGAAGCAGTTCCAGAAGTCCTGAGCCGGACACCACCCTGGATGAAATAAAGCTTATTCTTTCCCATTTAAAAAAAAAAAAATTCTGCATAGGCTCGTGAGTATATCCAGGTCTGTATCTGTTTGTTGAAACCTTCCATTTGTATTCTGTCAATTCCTGCAGCCTTGTTTTTGCCAATGCCTTCGGTGCAGTCTGGACTTCTTCCTTCAGTAACGCTGATAAAGCTTCATCTCAGGTACTTTGAGCATGTTCTAGGACAGGCTATTCCTTGGAGAGGGACGTCATGCTTAGAAAGGTAGAGAGTTGCTCTCTTTGCCACATTAACTGCAAGAATGAAGACCATTCTCAGCAACCAGACTGTCGACATGCCAGAGAATGTTATCGCACAGTTATCGTGAAAGGCCCACAAGGAACCTTGCGGAGGGACTTCAATCACATCAATGTAGGGCTCAGTCTCCTCAGAAAGAAAAAGAAGAGGCTTCGTGTTGACAAATGGTGGGGAAACAGGAAGGAACTGACTATTGTTCACACCATCTGTAGCAAAGTACAGAACATGATCAAGGTTGTTACACTGGGCTTTCATGACAAGATGAGGTCTGTGTATGCTCATTTCCCCATCTACATGGTGATTCAAGAAAATGGATCTCTGGTTGAAATTCAAACTTCTTGTGTGAAAAATACATTCGGAGAGTTTGAATGAGACCAGGTGTTGCATGTTCACTATCTCAAGCCCAGGAAGATGAGTTAATTCTTGAAGGAAATGACATTGAGTTGTATCAAATTCAGCTGCTTTGATTCAGCAAGCTACAACAGTTAAAAACAAGGATATGCGAAAAATTTTGGATGGTATCTATGTTTCTGAAAAAGGAACTGTTCAGCAGGCTGATAAGCTAGGAGTTTTCTAGCTGCAGAAATGAGGCCGGTCAAGTCCTATGCATCTGATTTCAAAAATGCATCTTATTCTGGTATAAGACTTTTTAAATTTGAAAAAAAAAAAAAAGAAAGGTTGAGGGTCAGCAAAAAAGAGAAAGACTCAACATGGATTGATACAATAACTACTGCAATGGGATCAAGTGTGTCAGTGATGATAACATGGGCAGGGTTGGGCAGGGTTCATTCAGATCTGTTCACAGGGATGCAACAACAAAAAATGTGCACTGTAAACTAATTCTTTTTGGTACAGTAAATTTGTGCATTCCCTCCACCATTTTTTTATGCTTCCGAAGTTATTCAATATTTTGTCCAAAGATGCTTTCAGCACTGAAATTCAAGACCTGAGTCTTTTCTTCAGTTCTTTTAGTTTTAGAAATGTCACTTTTCTTTCCTCTTTTTATTTTTTTAGCTCCAGGTCTTTGCACATTTTGTTATAATAGTCAACTTTGTCTTCTTGAACTGCCCTTTGAAATCTGTTCAGCTCTTATTGCATCATTTCTTCCTTTAGTTTTAGCTTCTCTAGATTCTAACAAAAGTTTCAAAGTCACTTCTGACACGTTGTTTGTTCTTTTCTTTTTTCCCCATTTTAAAGTGATCTTTTGCTTTTTTTCATGTATAAAGCCCTTGATTTGCTCATGTACCTTACCTTGTCTGCAGTCGTATGTAGTCAATACTTCAGATATATTCTTCATATGGTTTTTAATTTAGGTGGCATGTGCTAAGAGTTGTATTTTGTCTTTCATAGACTTAATTTCCTTCAGCTTCAATATGAAGTTGCATATAAGCAATTGATTGTCTTTTCCACAGTTAGTCCCAGGCCTTGTTCTGACTGATATTAAATTTCTCCACAGTTTCTTTCCAAAGATGTCATTGTTGATCTGATTGTTATGTATTCCATTTGTTTAGGTCCATGTGTACAGTCACCACTGCTTTTTTAGATAGTATTCACTTAGTCGCTGCAGAGACCTCCACCTCCCGCCGCCTGCGGATCATGGATCCCTGCAAAGTTAGCAAGCTTTGGGCGTTCATCAAGATGTGTAAGCAGGATCCGAGCGTTCACAGCAAGGAAATGCGATTCCTGAAGGAGTGGGTGGAGAGCATAGGTGGTAAAATACCACCTGCTACTCATAAAGCTAAATCAGAAGACAATGCCAAGGAAGAAAAAGCAGAAAGCAAGAAGCCAGAGGAAGACCTAAAGACAGATGAGCCATCAAGTGAGGAAAATAATTTAGAAATTGATAATGAAGGTGTGATTGAACCAGACACTGATGCCCCTCAGGAAATGGGAGATGAAAATGTAGAGATAATGATATGTATCATTAATGAATATATTGTATAATGAATAATTAATGAAATGTAGAAATGGATGAGGCAAATGAGAAGAAAGTGGCTGCCACTGATGCCCTAAATGAAGGTGAGCTTCAGAAAGCCATTGACTTATTCACAGATGCCATCAAACTGAATCCTCACTTAGCCATTCTGTATGCCAAGAGAGCCAGTGTCTTCATCAAATTACAGAAGCCAAATGCTTCTATTTGAGACTGTGACAGAGCCATTGAAATTAATCCCAATTCAGCTCAGCTGTTTAAGTGGTGTGGGAAAGCACACAGACTTCTAGGCCATTGGGAAGAAACAGTACATGATCTTGGCCTTGCTTGTAAAGTGGACTATGATGAAGATGCTAGTGCAATGCAGAACATCGGAGAAAGTATGAAAGACAATATTAAGAGCACGAGACCAAAGAGAGGATGTTGTTGTTTTGTTAAGTGCCGTTGAGTCATAGGTGACTTATAGCGACCCTATGAACGAAAGTCCTGGACACCTGTATAATTTTTGTCCTTTCTCCAGGTCCATAGGGTTTCCAGAGGAAAGCTATTATGGAAGTGGATGCCACTTCTGCTTCCAAGCTTGTTTTAAGTGGGGAGCTCTACCAAACACTGTGCACCATAGGTAACCATTCTCACATTTGACTCAACAGTGTCACAGTGTTAGGCTTTCACCCTATGAAAGACAGGATAGAGAGAGTTAAGAAGGCTCAGGAAGAACATGAACACACCCAAAGGGAGGAAGAAGCCAGGTGATAGTCAGGAGTGCAATATAGTGCTCTTCCAGGTGACTTTCCTGGAGGAGTGCCTGGAAATTTTCCAGGAAAAATGCCTGGAATGGGAGGGGCAGTACCTGGAATCGCAGGAATGTCTGGTCTCAATGAGATTCTTAGTGACCCAGAGGTTCTTGCAGCCATGCAGGATCCAGAAGTTACAGTGGCCTTCCAGGATGTGGCCCAGAATCCAGCAAATATGCCAAATTATCAGAGTAACCCCAAGGTTATGAATCTCATCAGTAAATTGTCATCCAAATTTGGAGGTCAATCATAATTCTCTTTTGACAAATAAAACCCTTGCTGATGGAAAAGAAAAAAAATACTATTCATGTGAAGATTATTAAAAAAATAACTGGAGCAGCACATTGACAGACAACTGCTAGAAGTACAAGTAGGATTCACAAAAGACTATGGAATGAAAGATACCATAGTTTATGTCAAATAGGTCTTGGCTGAAAGAGAATACAAAAAAAAGATGTCCGTGTTTTACTGACTACACAAAAGTATTTGACTGCGTGGATCATAATAAATTATAGATAACAATATGAAGAATAATAATTCCTGAACATGTAATTATATCCATGCAAAAGCAGAACATTGCCGTTGGAGGCACCTTCAAGTTTCCAAGTTTCTTGGGGGTAGGTAGGGCTTTGGCTGATGGCTCAACTTCAAGGTTGAGGTAGGAAAGTAAGTGGTTTCCAGCCTCCATGCTTCCTGTTATGAAGCATCTCCCTCCCCCCTTTTGGTTTATTCTTTCAAACAGAACAAGGGGACAGTTAATGGTTTAAAATCAGAAAAGCTGTGCGTCAGGATTGTATCCTTTATGGAGCTTTGGTGGCCTAGTGGCAAGAAGCTTCACTGTAATTCTAGAGGTGCGCGCTTCGAATCCACCAAATTCTCTGGAGAAGGAGCGACAATTTCCTCCTGTACCAACAGATCTGATTTGACACACTGAAAATTCGAAAAAGGATTGTATCCTTTCACTATAGATATGCAACCTGCATGCTAAGCAAATAATCTGAGAAAGTGCACAATACGAGGAAGAACACTGCATCAGGATCGGAGGAAGTTTCATTAACAGTTTGCACAGTGGGGATAACATAGCCTTGTTTTCTAAAACTAAAGACTTAAATCCCTTACTGAAGAAAATTCAAGCCTCCTGCACAGATTACACCTCAATATAAAGAAATACAACTGTAACAATAAAAAAGTAGAGAAAAGATTGAAGTTGTCAATGATTTCTTTTTAATTCGATTAACAATCAACACCCATAGAAGCAATAATCAAGAAATCAAATGGTGTACTATAGTAGAAAACTGTTATCAACCTTCTGAATGCTAAAGGGCAAGGACGTCAGTAAGAGTAAGACATGCCTGACCATGGTATTTTCAATTCCTTCAAATGCTTCTAAAAGTTGAGCAATAAACAAAGAAGACTGAAGAATTAACTAATTTAGATTATGGTGTTGGTAAAAAACACGGAATATAGTATGAACTGCCAAAAGAATGAACAAATCTGTCACAAATGCAGCCAGAGGGCTCCTTAGAAGCAAAGACAGAATTACAGTGTTCCGGGATTGCAGAAAGGTTTAAAAATCCCCCCCCCCCACTCCCCTTTTGTTGCTTTATTGCCCAGTGGTGGGCTAAGGGGGGGGGCGGAATGGGAAGGGAGGGGAAAAAGAAATAGGAAAAGAAAGAGTCCTAAAAAGAGAAGTAGCAGAGTGCAGCAACCTACATTTTGGACACTGCAGAACTAGAAGTAGCTATGCACCACAGATATTTCATCAGGGTATGAACAAACTAGAGTAAGATGTTGGAAGGGGCACTAACTAGCACGATTCCTATTCCTTGCAGAGAGTCAACTCAAAAATTGGCTGTCGTAACCGCTGTGGCTGGAAAGCACCCAACAATAACAACTATCGCCATTGTGGCTGAGAATGTGTGTGTCGTTGCATTTCTCATAGCTAGCCGTTTTCGCAGGCTGTAAATTGCACCGGAGGAGACTGCCCTGGAGCTTCTGGGGCATTTGAAATGCCTGAAAGGCTCTGCCTTTGGATTAGTAGTACAACAAGCTACATATTACGCCACTGCAAACAATACTTGAAACAAAAGCGGCTTCGAGTCCTAGCAGAGGCCTCAGCCGTCCCACCCTTCTCGCGGCTGGTGGCGCAGGAAGCGGTTTCCGGCTGTGCACGGCACGTCACCGGGCATCTCCCCCGCCCCTCTCTTCGAGTCGCACGCGCGGAAGTAAACACCAACGTCATCAGGTAGCGTCTTCGCCTTTCTCCTCCCATCTTCCCGGATCAGTGGACGTGCTCACCTTTGCTCTGGGCCAGGTCTATGTCCCGGTTTCCCGCCGTCGCGGGCAGGGCGCCAAGGCGGCAGGAGGAAGGTGAGCGGTCAAGAGACCTTCAAGAAGAGCAGCCCTCGGCTGGTAACATCTCTGATAGAGGTGCGGTCCACGGGACGCGGTGGAGAATAATGGGAGTTACGGCATGGGGGTTTGAAGGGATGAAAGTCCGTATTTGGGAGGCAACGTAAGGGATAAGAGAAAAATGTAGCTTTCTCCTTGTCCTCATGTCCGGAGGCGAACTTGCGTCTAGGGAGCACTTTGCCTTAGAGGGAGGAGGTCCCAGACACAAGTTAGGCAAAACCCCTACTAACCTCAACGCCTAGATACATTGTGTTCTTAAACAAGCTCATAAAGCCTTTGTTCCCTGCCCACTCACTCCCCTCCCTCTGGCTGCCAGCCTGCCTTTGGTACGGTATGAAGGGAGCCAGTTTCCAGGAGCCAGTTTCCATGGTTACCTACCACTTGGCCTTCTGGGATATCAGTCACTTTGAGCAGGGACCTAACTTGAATCAAGAATCAGAAGCAAACACAGGTGGTTTCGAATTCAGCTGAGAATTTTCTGCAAGTACTATTCCAGTTTTCTATTTTAGAAAATTTGGTCTTTGTACATATATGTAAGAATGTATGTATATATGTTGTGTTGTGCAAGACCTCCATTGTCAAGAAGTCTAAGTCATGCATGTGAAAGTGCTTAAATTTCATCAGAAACGTCTTAGGGGCTTACTTAAGAATGGAAATGGTAATTTCAGTGGGAAATCATGGATTTATTCCTTCCAGTTTTAAAATTCTATTTTTCTCTTTTTCAGTTCCAGAAAATTGAGTCAAGGGTATCTTTATGAATTTTTTTAATTGCATAATTGTTTTTCTGTTATTACAGAAGAAAAAGGATGCACATCACAGGAAGGAGGAACTACTCCAACTTTTCCTATTCAGAAGCAAAGAAAAAAGCTTATCCAAGCTGTGAGAGACAATTCATTCCTTATTGTTACTGGAAATACAGGAAGTGGTAAAACAACTCAACTTCCAAAATATCTGTATGAAGCAGGTAATTTTATTGTGGGATAATGCTAATAGTAGTAGTTTGTGTTTTTTAAAGACTGATAGGACTTCTATACTGTGCAAATATCCACAAAAATATCCGTATCTATATACATTAATCTGGAACTAGCATACAAGAAGGTAATAATTTTTTGAAAAATGTTTTTTTAAGCATGGCAGAGAATGCGACAGCCGTTTTATATTGTGCTGCACTGTACACCCAACGGCACAAGGTTCAAATCCTCCAGCTGCTCTGCAGAAAAAAAGATGGGCAGTCTCCCATATGATTTATTGCCTCTGAAAACCCACTGGAGGGTCAGCTAGAGTCTGTTCCAACTTAGATAGCACGTAACAATTAACATTTGTTTGCTGTAGAATGTCTCACTTTAGATTGATCCATAAGGAGTTGAAATGATATTTAAGAAAAGGGAAGGGGAAGGATAAGTTGATGTTTATTACTAATGTTAGTTATGTTTTAGTTTCTTCTCAAGAACATTATCAGGTAAATATTATTGTGTGACTGCTAGAAATGTGCCATTAAACTTTCTCTTTAAAATTATATTTTAAGTACGAAAAAAAAATGTTCTACATGATTCATGTAAAAAAACCCCCAAACACCCAATTTTAACTTACATAAACTTTCACTAGCATGTCAATTCTAAATGCCATCTATTAAGACGCACTGCTATTTTATATGCTGTGACAAAACAAAATTATCCTTATTAATAGTTCCAACCTGTTTCTGGAGTGTTAAAAATATAAAAAGTTAGTGTAGATGACCTAGGGAGCTGTGGTAGCCTAGTGGCAAGAAGCTGAGTGCAATCCAGAAGACATGGGGTTCGAGACCACTAGCTGCTCTGCGGGATGTCTCTGACAACCTGCCGGAGGTCGGTTCATACTCTACAGTACACAGCGACAACAGGTGACCTAATAAGTAGGGAGTGCATTCTTTTTTAAAAAAAATGTAATTATTTTTTTGTGTGTGTACCATCAATTTGGATCTACAGGAGGAGATTGCCCCTCCTTCTCCAGCGGAGTGTCTGGTGAATTTGAACCATGCACCTCTGGGATTGCAGTGTAGCTTCTTGCCACTAGGCTACCAGAGCTCCTGGGAGTATACTCCTAACTGGTGGTTCACATCCACGAGTGGCTCCAAGGGAGAAGATGAGAAGTCTTCTGCCCAGCAATTTACCCTCCCCCAGGAGAGGGTCAAGTATGAGTCAGTTTTGACTTGCAAGCAACGAATTGTGTCGTTGTTAGGCGTTTTTTAAATACAAGAGGTGCTAGTAGAAACGTCACGCTCTGCCTGACCGCTCTCTTTAGATGTGTGTGTCGTCCCCTGCCCCCCTCCCCATTCATCCAGCTGGTGTATGTCTCTGTCTCCCAGGAAACAACCAAAATAAGGAAACAGGATGAAGAGGAAAAAGAAGAAATTGTATTGCAATCACAAAAGCCACATTTGCAAGAATCTGCCCAAAAACATGAAAGTGCAGACCAGAGAGAAGGTGCTCTAGCAAATGCTGGCTGGAAGAAGGAGAAGTTTTTCACGAGAAATTTGGGCAAAAAAGAAAAAGTTCTCAATCTGGTGATAGGGTTTAGGCAGCAGAGGAGTATCTAAATGGTGTAGATCACAACAGTTGTGAGTCAAATGAACAGGATTCAGCCAAGAAAAGAGGCTGAAGAATGAGAGGATCAAGTTTGTGGGTAATTTGCCCATTACATGTAATAAGCTGAAATCTTTTTTCGGAGAATATAGGTAGATTCTGTAGTTTAGTTCTCTGGTTCAGCAGAGGGTATATTATCTAAAATATTGGCAGCAGGAAAGCATGAAATTCATCCCTATCAAAAAATATTAATGCTTATGTTTAAGGATGAGAGTGCTGCTCAGAAAGTGTTGAAAATAAATGGGACCTATATCACATATAGATTCCATATCAAAGTTAACCTCTCATCTGAGGCTTTGTCTAGGGGAAAGCCACCAGTGTTTGTAGGGAATCTCCCTTAAAAGATCAAAGAGTCTGCTGTGGGGAGCACTTCTTAGACTGCAGCAGTATTGAGGCTATTGAGAATCGTTGTATAGGACTAGGTGACTGGAGTAGGGAAAGGCTTTGGCTATGTTCTTTTTTTTTAAATTAAATTTAATGAACGTTTACAGAGATTTTGGATTTCCATACAGCTGTGTTTTCTTTGAGAATACATATTCACCTTGCTCTAAAATAATTCTGAGCTGATGGGAAGTCAACTCAGAATCATTCATTCTGTTAATAATGAAAAACAAATAACAAAACTCAAAGCCGGCTTTGAAGAACACCAGCAAACCAAAGCAAGGACTTAGATTGGCTTCAAAACATGCAGGAGAACATTCTAAAACTGTATTTATAGAAGAAAAGGCAGAGAACTAAAAAGAAAAAGGACAGAAGACTATGATATCCGAAGCACAAAAACTGGAAGCTGTGATGATCTAAAGGGCTTGGGTTTTTGTTGTTTGTTTTTAATACACTGAGTCATGCTAATAAAAGTGTGTTAACCTGTGGGGATGAGAGAAATGCTAGTAGAATCTAGAGCTCTGGTGGCCTAGAGGCAAGAAGCTACGCTGCAGTCTGAAGGCGTGTAGTTCGAGGCCACCAGCTGCTCTTCAGGAGAAGGATAGGCAATCTCCCGTGTGATTAACTGCCTCTGAAAACCCACCAAAGGGTCAGCTATGGGTCGGTTCCGACTCTGGTTTACAGCAGCAGCAGCAAAGTATAGTCTATGGAATTTAACATTTTTAAAAATCTGGTTTTTATTACTGTGACAGAGGTGAATTGATTTTAGAAAGTCAAATTTCTAGGCATTAAAAAAATACTGGCTTATTAAAAAAAACAACTGGCTTATTTTTTACGCTGGAGTTGAAAACAAGCAAACTGGGGGCAAAACCCCAAATCTAGTTAGAAATACACACTCTTTACTATTTTTTTTTTACTAGACTTTACAGTTTTATTCTTAGCACACACTTCCAGTAAATTAAATTTACTTTCTCAGAAAGTGAGGCACGTAACACAGGGCCACCAGAATATCTGACAGGTACTGGTAGTAGTGAAGATGGCTTCATTTCCTTTGTATGTAATTGGGTGATTTGTGCACTTGATCTCGGCTCTGTCCGTTGGTCTGAGAGCTGTATTGATGGTCTCTGCTTATGGCTGCTCAGCTGTTGTGCTGTTCTTGGTTTTCCTTTCAGGATCAAGGTGGGTGCTTTCATATAAAATCTTATTTTTAATACCTTCTCTGGTAATTCTTTCCTGGATTCTTAGTTTTGCACAATTATACCTACAATGGAACCAGTATCCTAAAGTCACCAAAATAAATCCTCCTACTCCAACATGACATGATCTTCTAATTTTGCTCGTTAATAAAAAATGTCCAAGGCCAGCCACAACAGATCCTAACGAACCATACAGTACTGAGTCACGTGCACAGGGAATGTTCTGGACATCTAAAATTCCTAGAAGCTTGAAGGACTTCCTCTTCCCGGGCTCACCAGCTTCAGACTCGGCGACCATGGCGACGACCACGCCCCTAGCGGACGCTCTATTTTTAATTAGTATGTAAAATTTCATAGTATAAATGTAATATCAAATCTACTGCCATCATGTCAGCTCCAAACTCCCATTGGGTTTCCAACACTGATAGATTTAATAGAGCATGTTATTAATTTGGAGAATTTTCTTTTGTAAACATTTGAGCCTTTATTTGAGCTGTGGTGATTTAGCTCTGTTAAAAAAAAAAAAACACCACCACAACTGTTGCCTCATAGTTTATTCTGACTCATAACGACTTTGTCAGATGAGTAGAACTGCCTTGTAGAGTTTCCAAAGCCGTAATCTTTATGGATTCTGTATAGAATTCATACATCTCAACATAAAAAAAAAACCCAAAAATTCTCACTACTAGACTAATAGACAGCATCGAGATAGGTGGAGAAAAAATTGAAAATGTTAGTCCTTTCATTTTGCTTGGATCCACACTCAATACCCAGGGTATTAGCAGTATGGAAATCAAAAGATAGATTGAATTGGGAAAAGCTGCTGTCCAGGACCTCTTCATAAGTGCTAAGGAAAAAGGATGTCGGTTTAAAAGACTTAAAATGTGCCTAATCTAAGCCATGTTCTTTTCAGTTGCTTTATATGCATCTGAAATGTAGACAGTGAACAAGGATGACTGTAAGAATCAATGCCTTTGTATTGTGGTATTGGAGAAAACTGAGTGTCTCATGACTGCCAAAAAAACTGTAGCCAGTGTGGTCCTTAAAGGCAAGGATGGTGAAACTTTGTCTCACATAATTTCAGTGTGTTATCAGGAGGGACCAATTCTTGGAAGAGGTATCATGTTTAGGAAGGTAGGGGATCATAGAAAGGAAGACCCTCAGTGAGATGGCAGGATGGGGCAGGAAAGGGCAGGTTCAGATCTGTTGTTCATGGGGTCCCTCTAATGAGTCCTCGTTGACTTGAAGGTACCGAACAACAAAGGAGTGGTCTTCGTGGACACAGTCTCCGTCATCTTTCTCTTGTTGCAGTTGGTGGTTTTGGACAGCTGAGCCCTTTAGTATTGTACTATCAGAACTCTTAGCTCTAGTAGAAAAAAGTAATTGTTAACATTTTGGTTTTTTATTTCTTGTTGTGATAGGATTTTCACAACATGGTATGATTGGTGTAACTCAGCCACGAAAAGTAGCTGCCATATCCGTTGCTCAGAGGGTTGCTGAAGAAATGAAATGCACTTTGGGATCCAAAGTAGGATACCAAGTTCGTTTTGATGATTGCAGCTCTCAGGTACAAAACTCATGTTCTTATTCTTTTAATTACTATAAGTTTCTTAAAGATAGGTGGACACAGTTGTGAAAGGTTTTCATTTAAACTCCCACATGTTTTAAAGAAACAAAGCCTCAGAATAGAATTCGTTTTGGTTTCCCGCTGTTAATACTTTAGTTCTGGAGAAGACTAGTTCATCCTCATTTTTCCCTTCTCAATTAGTCCATTACAGTTATACTTCTCTTTCTCTTTCTTTTTTCTTTTACTTTCTCTTTCATTCCCTATTTATTTTTTTTTTTTTTTTTTTGCTGTAAGGATTTTTTTATATGGTAGATTATGTTCTTGTAGTGAATTAAAGTCTGACAATTAATGAAGTCAGCAAGTAAATACATTAATCTTTTTCTGTTTGCATGGCAACAAGTTTATGAGGCAAGGATGGTTAAACTTGATCTCACATACTTTGGGTATGTTGTTAGGAGGGGCCAGTCCTGGGAAAAGACATTTATGCTTGGAGTGATGAAGGTTCATCCAAAGAAAGGAAAACCTTTGACAAGATGGATTGTCACAGTGACTGACTATATCATCGGGCTCAAGTAAATTAGAGATGATAAGGATGGCACAAAATAGGGCACAGTTCAGATCTGTTGTTCCTAGGGTCACTGTAAGTCATAGTTGACTTGATAGCACTTAATGACGACAGTTAGAAGTTTGTAATTGTTTCCTTTTTAATAATGAATAGAATTAGATTCTAACAGGATTTCCTAATCTTGTACCAGAAATGAAAGAATCTCTGATTTATGTATGATTCCTAATAAAAATGCCCATCAAATGTGGCACAGAATAACTTTGTCCAGAGAACTATCTTGAGGATTTTTCCTTCTCTCTTTTCTTCCCTTGCCTTCCTACCCCTACCCCTGATCTAATGCTGGTGGAGTGACACTATTTTTCATTGGTGAACAGGCAGGAAAGAGTGAGTGAAAGGAAAGTTTCCCATTTCCTCTTATCTATAACTCTGCTTCTCTTAATATTCAAAAAAATGACCGAAACAAAAAAGATGAGTCCCACTTCATTGTTCTCCACAGCTTTTTCACACCTGAAGCTAGTGCATTACCTTACGATTGTCTGTTGGCTTTCTCTAGTTCCTTCTTGCCCATCGTAGTTTCTCATCCCTTTCTCTGTTCAGATCACCTTTTCATAATTTGCCATCCACATTGGACATTATAATACTCTCTTTTATTTTTATTTAATGGAATTAGTTTTATTGCCTCCTGTCTGTCTCATTTTGGGGAAAATTTAGTTGGAGTAAGTAAGGAAATTCCATGAAACTAACTTGGTATAATTCTGCTGTTTGAATATTAGGAAACAGCAATCAAATACATGACTGATGGATGTTTATTGAAACATATTCTGGGAGATCCAAGTCTTACCAAATTCAGTGTCATCATTTTGGATGAAGCCCATGAAAGAACTTTGACTACAGTGAGTATTTTTTGTTTTTTATTAGCAAGTTGATCATTTCGTTATAGCAGCAGTTTTTTGCTGTATAGAGAATTGTCTTCTCTTATATTTTAATCTACTAAAGTAGTAGTTGTTTGGCTAAGGTACATTGAAATAATTTGGCATTTAAATTTTTTACTTTCTATAAGTTTGCTCTTCTTTCAGGATATCTTATTTGGTTTATTGAAGAAACTGTTTCAGGAGAAGGCTCCTAATAGGAAGGAGCATTTAAAGGTGGTGGTGATGTCAGCAACTATGGAATTAGCCAAGCTGTCTGCTTTCTTTGGAGATTGCCCAATTTTTGACATCCCTGGAAGACTTTATCCTGTCAGAGAGAAATTCTGCAATTTGATTGGTCCACGAGACAAAGAAAACACTGCATATATTCAAGCGGTATTACTTGCCATCCTCTTTGCTTCTTTTTTATATTTATTATTTTAGTTACCTGAGTTTGATGACTCCTTTGTTCTCTTTACTAATTTATTGACAACCATCATGGTTCCTGGAACTTTTGAGAGCTCTTATTTTTCTGTGGAGCGGGAAGAGTTAGTGGTAGGGAAATAACTACAGTGTGACTAGCAAATTATGCTTCTGCTTCTTTCTTTAGATTGTGAAAGTGACCATGGATATCCATTTGAATGAAATGGCTGGCGATATCTTGGTTTTTCTCACTGGTAAGCATTCAGTACCTGGTTTTTAAATGCTTATTGTTTTAAGAACAGCATGTCGCAAGAGTGCCACTTCTTCTCATCTGTTATCCAATTTTTTTTATGTTTCTCTGTATAGTTTTAAATATAAAATCTATGAAATAATTCTGCACTTAGAAGAAGATGATCCCGGATGAGATGGATTGATACAGTAACTGGGGCAAAGGGGGTAGGTGTGTCGGAGGCAGTGACACTGACTCAAGACAGTGCAGACCTCAGAGCTGTTGTACGTCGGGTGCTATGGTGACTCGATAGCAACAACAACAACAATAAGAAATATCAGACTTGTTAGTAAATACGTGTAAAGCATCTTTTAATTAAAGATGCTAACTTACACCATCTACATAACTTAGAGCATCAGCTGTTACCATACTGAACAGTGTTGGGTGGATCTGAATGCTTAATTCCATTATTTCAAAAGTCATTAAACATCACCTTTCTTCTTTGAATGCTGGAATGGTGCTGTTGTGATCACCGTAGATAAGGTGTGGAGTTCCTGGCTCATAGACACGTCTAGCAGTTTTTTGGAGATCAAAAATAAAACAGTTAAATCACAAACTGATGTGATTCCTTAAGTAGCAGCATCTTAACTAACAGGAATGAGTCATTTCATTGCTCACCTCTCTGCTTTGTACTGTCATAAGTGAAACACAACAACTTCTTTGACTTTTTTTTTTAGTTAAGTATTTAAAGACAATATCTTATTCAAGCAATAGCTCACTGACTCAGAATTCCCTGTGTTAACAATTAAAATGTTGAAGATTACAGTTACATTTATTCCTTTAGAGAGTTCAGTTTATTAGGAATTGGTTTGTTTTTTCTCTCTTGAATTTAACTGTTGAGATTTGGTACATGCATGGTAAAAGTACTTTGTACTCATTTTCTTTAGAGAAAATGAGCAATTTAGAGAGCTCTGTTGGTATAATCCGTAGGTGGTTGAGCTGCTAATCCATCTTCTCTGGAGTTTTGAATCCATTAGCAGTTCTGTGTGAGAAAGATTTACAGTCCCCTCCCATTTAATTTACAGCCTCCAAAAACCCCTGAAGGGTCAGTGATGAGTTGGTTTGGATTCGATGGCAATGAATTTGAGGGATTTTTTATGTTGTTTTGTTGTTACTTAATCTAGAAGCAGTGTGGGTTTTTTTCTGCTTAGCTTTTAATCAGTTTTGCTGTTTAATTTCTGATATTTTTTTCCTCCCCATTTCAGGCCAGTTTGAAATCGAAAAAAGTTGTGAATTGCTCTTCCAGATGGCTGAGTCTGTAGATTATGATTATGATGTTCAAGATACCACTCTAGATGGCTTACTAATATTACCCTGTTATGGATCTATGACAACAGGTAATTCCTCATTAAAATGGAAAATTTGCTTAATTTTTTAAAATTTATTAAGTGATGCATACACAGAAAAATATAGATCATAAGTAATTATATAGGTCATAAGTTATTTATGTGGTAACTTTCAGAAAACAGCTTATCCTTTGTCTTTGTAACCAGAGCTATGAAACAGAACTTAGCAAGACCTAGTATCTCATAGTAGAAGTAATTCTATTTGTGAAGTATTTTCATGTTTATTCACTTTTTTCCAGAGCCTTGGAGTAGCTTGTGTTGTCGCCTAGTAGAACAGAAACATCAGATATAATTTCTTGATCATAATGCTGTAAATCAACCCTCATTTTCTATACTACAGAATTTCTGATCATGAGTATTCAAATATATCAAAGATTAACAGACTTTTAAAGTAACTGCATGTTACATAGTCTGCTTTTCAATAATCTTATTCTTGTGAATTTTAAAAAACAAGTTATAAAAAGTTCAAATTTCAGATCACCAAAGATATGGTTATGATAGTGTATAGAAAACCCTAAGGATTCAACAAAAACACCATTAGAGCTAGTGGATCAACTTAGTAAGATACAAGATCAATATCTAAACAATCAATAGGACTCCTCTACAGTAACAGAAAGAACTCATAAAAGGAAACCAAGAAAACAGTACCATTTACAATAGCCAACAACAAACGTAGTTTGACATTTCCTCAGAAAAATGAACATAGACATTTCATCTGACCCAGCTATTTCACTGCTTGGAATATACTCTGAGAAAATGAGAATCAGGGCACCAATAGAGAGTTTTATACCAACGTTCATAGCATTATTCACCATCGCAAGAACATGGAACCATCCCAAACATCCAACCATCGTTGAATAGATTGAGAAATTAAAGTATTTACATGATGGAATGCTATGCAGCATGCAGGAACAATGATTTTTAAAATCACTACTTAACTTGGGAGGGACTGGAGAGTATTATGCTAAGTGAACTAACTCAGTCCCATAAATATTGTACAAGACGATTATTGTAGAAATAGATAACCAGCATAACGTGTATGAGGATCCATGGAGGGAGGGTGGGAGCAAAGTGGTGAGGACAGGTGAGGGAGAAGGGTAATCAATGGGTCATGCAATTTGATGGGTGGAGGGAGAGTTGGGTAAAGGAAATGGGAAAGATCCAGTGTGAGAAACAATGTATATAAGCTTTGTAAGTAAGTCATTATAAAATAAAAAATGTTCTTAAAAAATAATTTTTAAAAAGCCATAAAAAAAAAGTTCAAATTTTTACTGTTCTGAAATTTGACCAAAATTAAGTATTGTTGAAAGAGGTAGAGAATTCTTTCATAAAACTGAATTATTTTGAAATTTGATTTGCAAAACTGAAGGGAAACTGACCACAGCCTCCTATTTGGAGTTCAGATAATATTAAACAGGTAAAAATACTTTTATGTTTTGTGATTATGTTGGTTGATTTTATCCTTATATTTACAGAGTTTGGGAATAAATACATTGGTAAATAACCATAGAAAATGTGTTATTTTAGAAATATCTTTTGTGAATTTGGCCCTGACTCTGGAAGTTGTTGAGCACAGATCTCTCTACTTTGAAGGGAATGCTTAGTGTGATCATTTGTTTTTTTTAGACTTTTGTTTTCTGGATACTTACTTTTGTGATTATTACAGTTTACTTTGCAAAAGATAATTCAGAATCCGTTGTGGTTGCTTTGTTACTGACCACAGTATATTTTCTTCTACGTAAGTGAATTATTTTCTTCATACCGACCTATTGAAAATAATTTTTTTTGTATTTGCTAATGCCTCATTTAGTTCTATATTTGCTAACACTTCATTTAACTTCTTGAAATCTGATTGTATACTGTGAATAGTTACTGATGACCTCTCCTTGTTCTTCAAATTTTATGTATATTTACTTTCATTTGTATCCTAACTCTCATACTAATGATAGTCTCCTAATGAAATGCTGTCTTCTGGGATAGTATTTAATTATCCAGTTCTTCTGACCACTGCCTTTTGAGGCTGCTTACTCCTTTTCCTTCCTTCTAAATGTGGCTATTTCTAAAGGTTTCATCTTTAGCTTGCTGGTTTTTGTTTGCTTGGGGTTTTGTTGGTTTTTTTAACGTATTCTTTATTTGGGGGAAATTGGCTCCTGGGAATCATGTCACTTCTCCACGAATGACTCTTGGAAGCTTTCTCTAGTTCAGGTCGTTCTTTTGCTCTTAGAGGTCCAGGGCTTTCTCATTGGGCGTTACTCAAGCAAATGGCACCTCCTACAGATTTCCCTTTATCACCCAGCTCTTCTTAATCTACTTTTTTTGCCACTGCTAGAGTTGTGACCCTCAGTATGCTTTCATGAGTTGTTACTATAACTTGCTAACTTGTTTTCCCTGATTTATCTTCCTGTTTTATTGTTGTGTATTTGTCAAGTCAGAACTGACCCATAGATGACCCTCCAGTGGTTTTTCAGAGACAATAAATCTTATGGGAGGAGATTAACTATCTTTCTATCACAGAGCGTCAAACCATCAGTCATTAGTTTGGCAGGCAGTTACTTACCACTAAGCCATAAGAGTGCCTTAAAAGCTTCAAGAGAGGAAAAAAACCCAACCCAAGATTGGGAATCAAAATGACATGAGACAGCACCGTGAAAGCTAGAATCTAATAAAGCAGTGATTCCCACTATAGAACTTTATACCTAGCCATACTTTCGATTAAGTGTGAGGACAGAATAATGTTATTTGCATTTGTACCAAAAAAATTCTCTTTAATAACAAAAAGACAACACAATTTAAAAATGAGTAAAGGATTTGAATATAAGTGTTTCCAAAGAAGATCTACAAATGGCCAATGAATGTAGAAAAAAGGTACTTCATTAAACGTTAGAGAAATGGAAACCAGAATCACAATGGGATAGAATTTACATTCACCAGAATGGCTATTAGAAAATAAGAGAGTCTGTTGAAGATGTGGAGAAACTTTAAACTTCATCAATTGTTGCTGTAGAGAATAATTTAGCTTTTTCCTTTTTGAGAAAGCTACTGAAAGATACCATCAGAATGAAATAAGGGGGTAGGAGGAAGGTCTGAAACCTAGGGCATGGGATATAATACAGAATGAGACAAATAGAAATGCTTGTTATTAGGTGCCTTCTAGTCAGGCACAACTCATAGTGACCCTGTGAACAGTCATTCTGAAACCTGCCCAGTCCTGTGCCATCCTTATCATCTCTGAAACACTAGAACCCACTGCTGAAGTCAGTGTCAAGTCATCTCATTGGCGGTCTTCCTCTCCTCCTCTCACCCTCTGTCTTTCCAAGCATGATGTCATTTTCCAAGGAATAGCTCCCCGAACTACATGTCCAAAGTATGAAAAGTGAAGTGTGGTCAACCCTGCCTCCAAGGAACATTCTGACAACACCCTTTCCAGTACATACCTGTTTGTTTTTTGGCAGTCCATGGGATATTTAGTACTCTTCTCCAGCACCACAGCTCAAAGGCATCAGTGCTTCTGTCATTCTTACTTGTTGTACAGCTCTCTAATTCATAGCAGATGATTGAGAAAACCATGGCCTGAATCAGGGGCACCGTAGATTTCAAACTGACATCATTGCTTTTCATTATTTTAGAGAGGTCCCCAACAGTCAGTCCTCAACTGACTTGCCCCGTGCAGTACATCTCCTGATTTCCTGACTGCTGGTACCAAAGATGTTGATTCACTTGTTCTGCTATTGTAACATTTACCAATCCATTGAGACTTAACTTTTCCCATCCGTAATTTATCTCCTGTCCTTAGTCATTTCATTGTAAATATTTTTAAAATCTCTTTCCATGTCTCCTGTTTAACCTGGAAGCAAAGCAAGGGCAAGTCACTCTTTCCACTTATTTCACAGCTGCTATCCCACTAACATCATGTCAGTTCTCTTAATGACCCTGTAGGACAGAGTAGAACTGCTGATAGAATTTCAAAGTTTAAATCTTTACAGAAGCAGACTGCCTTCTCTTTCTTCCATCAAGTGATTGGTGTAGGTTGAACTGCCAGCCGTCTTTTTTTTTTTTTTTTTTAGCTAAATGCCTACAGTTTTACCTATAGTGCCAGCAATTGGGTACTTAGAAATATTTTCTAACTTGCATGGCTGTTCATTCTTTTTTTTTCTTATTATTTATTAGACAAGCTTGTTTTTCATGTACATTAATCAGTGCCCTTTGGTTCTCAAGTGTATCTTTCGTCTTTGCAAGAGACTGTTGTTGTGTGCCATTGAGTCAGAACTATTAGCTGACCCTCCAGCAGGTTTTCCGAGCCAGTAAATCTCATGAGAGGAGAATTCCCATCCTCTTCTGTGGAGCAGCTGGTAGATTCAAACTGTACTTCTAAATCACTTGGACTGTACCTTATATTCACAGAAGACTGATTAGCTCACTTTGAGAGGATAGCAATCTGTAATGCAATAAACTGTGGCCAGAGAAGCAAGGTGTCCTACTACAAGCGTGGCTGATGACACCTCCCCTACCAGAATGTATGAATAATAGAAATGAGTAGTGTAATGTTAATTTCTCTAGAGAGGCAGGCAGTCATGAGTTGTGCAGATACTCCCAAAAAGTAAAAACTGCTTGGCTAATTAATCCTTCAAGTAGAGATCTTTAATCTATTAACCTTGTGGATGGGCTTCATAGAGTTTCTGAAAATCCTGGTACTGTTTGAGAGAAAGAAAAATTATGCCTTTTAATGGAGAGGAGATCTTTATATAGCCTCTAACAAATCTATAACCTTCATAAAAGACGGCTATAATTTTTTTTTCAGCTATAATGATTCCATATATATGGTTCCATGAAACTAGAAATCCTAACAGTGAAAATTGAGGAAAAAATTGTTTTACTAATACTATCATATTTATAATTGAAGATCACTAAAAGAAAAGGAAAACAATGTAAAGAAAATTCTCAAAAACTTAAATTTTACAGATACGTCTTGTAAATTAGTATCTTTTCTTTATATACATATATATTTTAGATCAACAGAGGAGAATCTTTTTGCCACCTCCACCTGGAATTAGAAAATGTGTCATATCCACCAATATTTCTGCAACATCTTTGACAATAGATGGAATCAGGTAAAGCTTTTGAAATGAAATTTCTCTTAAAGCCAAGAAATCCGTGAGCTAAATATAAGACATGAAACTTTAAAACAAAACAAAACAAAAAAACCACCCACAACAAAACAGCATTGTAGCATTTGTTTCTCTCCATTTTTTGTTAATTTGACTCTCCCCTACTTTTTTTATTTTCTCCTAGTTTATTTACAAAATTTGAGTACAAATTCTTTCTTTTTTTTTTTTTTCAAACAAATTCTTTCAATTTCCCTCACACCCCTACCCATCAAATCGTACAACCTGATGATTAATCCCCTTTCTCCCTGCACATCCACATCCCTCTGCATCCAACCTCTCTCACCCCTCTTGGATCTTTATACTCATTCTACAATAATGGTTTTATACAATATTTATCCTTGTGGAGCAGAGTTAGTTCATTCACGCAACATAACGCTCTTTAGTCCCTCCCAAGTTAGGTAAGAACTTGGAAAATCATTGTTCCTGTGTGTTACATAATATTCCATTGTGTGAATGTACCATACTTTTCAATCCATTCGTTTGTGGTTGGACCTTTGGGCTGTTTCCATGTTTTTGTGATGGTGAATAATACTGCTATGAACATTGTTGTACAAATCTCAGTTTGTGCCTCAGTTCTCATATTCTCAGGTTATTTTCCAAGTAATGGAATAGCTGGGTCATATGGAATTTCTGTGTTCAGCTTTTTTTTTTTAAATGAATTTTAATGAACATTTACAGAGACTTTGGATTTCCATACATTCATTGTTGCATTTTTTTCCCTGCCCACCCCTCCCCCTAGTTCGTACTTCTCTTTGAAAAGTAAAAGAAAAATTATTTCATTGGTATAGAATTCCCCCACTCCCACCCCAGTACACTCCACTATGCAACTTTCTTTCTGGACTCTTGTCATAACCATAATACCCAATCATATATCCCTTTCAAATAATTCTCTTCCTCATCTATTTCAATGCAGTATACATAATTTATCCAATTTTTCTCAGTCTCACCCCAACCGTGATGTCAGTCCCATGCTGCAATAGTGGCACCATGCAGTATTTGTCCTTTTGTGACTGATATATTTCACTCAGCATAATGTCCTTCAAGGTCACCCATTTTTAATAATATTGCATGAGTTCCTTGTTTTTCTTTTTTAAAAATTTATTATTTCAATGAAAATTTACAGAGACTTTGGGTTTCCATTTATTCATTGAGTTCCTTGTTTTTCAATGCAGCGTAGTATTCCATTGTGTGAATATACCACAGCTTCTCTATCCATTTGTTTGTTGATGGGCACTTAGGTTGTTTCCAACTCCTTGCTATTGTGAACAAAGCCGCAAGAAACTTGGCTGTGCATATATCTGCCTAGGTGGCAGTTATGGTTTCTTTAGGGTATATTCCCAGTAGTGGAATTGCTGGGTCAAATGGTATTTCGATTTCCAACTTTTTGAGAAAGCACCATACAGCCTTCCATAGTGGTTGCACCATTTTACACTCCCACCAACAGTGAATAATTGTTCCAGTTTCTCTGCAACCTCGCCAGCATTTGTCGTTTGCTGTTCTGTTAAATTTTGCTATTCTTCCTGGGATGAGATGATATCTCATAGTTGTTTTGATTTGCATCTCTCTTAGAGCTAAGGATTTTGAACATTTCTTTATTTACTTGTTGGCCATTTGAATGTCTTCTTTGGTGAAGTGTCTGTTCATATCCTATGCCCATTTTTCAATTGGGTTATTTACCGTTATCTTGTGGTGTATGTTCAGCTTTTTTTTTTTTAGATTCTTTTTTTTTTTTTTAGATTCTTTTTTTTTTATTAATTTTCATGAACATTTACAGAGATTTTGGATTCCCATTCATTCATTATTTTACTTTTCTCCCTGCCACCCCCCCCCCCCCCCTTCGCTCCAGTCTTTGAAAAGTAAAAGAAAAATTCCTTCATTGGTATATAATCCCCCTCTCCCTGCCCTGAGTACACTCTACTCTGCAACCTTAAATATTCAGCTTTTTGAGGAACCACCAATCTCCCTTCCAGAATTATCTCACTTACTTTTGGAAGCTCTAAATTTATAATCACCTATCATTTTTTTTTTAAAAAATTATTTAATGACTGTGAACAGGATATTAATGTAGGATGTACAAACTATATTTCTCACTTTTTAACTACTTGACATCTTCAAACTTTTTCTAAATTGAAAATTGTAATTTTCTCTGGGGTATGATCCCATATTCTTTTCTTATGCTGCGCCCTCCTTAATACAGTAAGCTTTGTTCATTCAAGTGTGTTTCTGAAGGTGTTGTCTGTTGCTCACTTTTCATGCATATTTTGCTTTCTTTTTTGGATAATAAGAATGATACCAGTAAATTTTAGAATTTCCCCCTAGAGAAACACTTAGAAATGTTAAATCTAGATTGTTTGTTAATGTGATCTTCTTTTAGACTGTTGAACCACATCCCTTTTGGATATTGTTTATCTTTTACCCATTGTGTTTCATGTCCTCAGTCTATTTGCCTGTAATAGAAAGGTTGGACCTGAATCTTAAAAACCATGTCTCAAGGAGCTCTGATGGCCTAGTGGTAAGAAGCTGCATAGCAATCCCAAAGGTACGCAGTTCGAATCCACCAGATGCTCTGCTGTAGAAGGAGGGGCAATCTCCTGTACCAGTCAGATCCAATTTGTTGGTACATAACAAGAAAAAACCAAACAAATCCATGTCTCTTTTTTTCAGGGTAAAAAGATCTAGATCTGTTTAAAATGTTGAATTTCCTCTTCTTTTTTTCCCTTTACTCTGAAAATAATGACTTTGCCAAGTGCTTAGGGGAGCAGCTCTGCTGAATAAATTGACCTCTATAATTTTCTGTTTCTTTGTAAAGGCAATCATTAAATAAGATGTTTGAGAATGGTCCCTTAGTGAATGATAGACTTACTGCAGTTCTGAACTTAGTTCTTCCCCTCACTTGCTTTTCATTTAATTATCTTAAAATGATATGATAAGGGCTAGTTGGAGTTAGATTTGGACCCCATTAGCATAGCATAGAGCAGACTTGCAAGGGTTTTTTGTGTAATTTCTTTGACGTGAACCTCACATAATAATTAACCATTTTAAATAATTCATTAGCATTTTGGAAGTTTATGCATCACATTGCTTCACAGTCATCACCTCAAAAGAAAACTCCATGCCCTTTAAGGAATCTTGGTGACAGAATGATTAAACCACTTGACTACTAACCTTAACTTTTCAGTGGCTACATGAAAAGACTTGCTGATCTGCTGTCCTACAGATTACTGCCAATGGAACTCTTGTAAGCAGTTCTGCTCTGTCACATAGGGTCACTGTGAGTTAAATCAATTTCAGGGCTTCAGACAATACTCACTAATCATACTTCATAGTGCCACTGTTGTAAAACAGGACTGACATAGGGATTGGGGCGGAGACTGAGAAAGATGGAATAAATTATATATACTGCATAGAAACAGATGAGAGAGAGAGAACTGTTTAAAAGGTATGTATGATTAGGTATTATTGTCATGACATGACTCCAGAATGAAGGCTGCATAGTGGAGTGGACTTGTGGGGAGGGATGGTATAACAACGAAAGAATTTTTCTTTTACTTTTCAAAGAGAAGAACGAACTGGAGGGAATGGGTGGGTAGGGGAAAAAGTACCAATAATGAATGAATGAATGGAAATCCAAAATCTCTCTAAATTTTCATTTAAATTAATAATAATGAAAAAAAGAACAACAACAGAAAAAAAAACCCACCCAAAACAATATTCACTAAACAGTTTCTTCCTGTCTCTCCTCTCTATCCCTAACTCCTAAAGACTATACTCATTTACTTTCTACTTTTATTGGGTTTACATATTCTGGATATTTTCTGTAAATGAAATCTTTTTATTATTTTGTGCCTTTAACTTATCGTAATGTTTTGGAAAGCCATCCATGTTGTTGTATACATCATTACTTCATTCAAATACTGTCTCTGTATATGTATATACCTTAAATTTTTTATCTGTTCATCTGTTGTTGGACATTTGAGTTGTTTCCATCTTTCAGCTGCTCTAGATAGCTCTGTCAAGGATATTAATGTGTAATTTTTAAATGCAGTTGGTAGGTTATATGGCAATTTTATGTTTAAATTTTCACAGAACTGCCATTTTAGAATCCTACTAGCATGGTGAAGAGAGTTCCAATTACTTTACTGGTTTTTTGCATCTTATGTTTAACATTAATGTCTTTAAATAATTCTTACTTTGGTAGAAAGAACCAACAGTGGTTGAATAGGAACAGATTGTCTCTTATTTTCTAGCAATTTAATTTGGTTTTGTTCTCCCTAGATATGTGGTAGATGGTGGCTTTGTGAAACAATTAAATCACAACCCCAGATTAGGCTTGGACATCTTGGAGGTGGTTCCAATTTCAAAGTAAGTCTCTATGGCAAGTCTTTTTGTTCAAGGTACAATTGACTAGATAGTTCCTAGCTGATTTAGGGGGTTTGTTATTGTTACATGCTGTTGATTCACCTGTGAAACATAGCGACCCTGTGTACAACAGCTCTGAACCCTGAGCCAGTCTCACTAAATCTGACACACCAACCTCCATCTCCCCAGATACTGTATCAATCCGCCTCATCCAATATCTTCCTCTCCTCCACCCTTCCAAGAATGATAACCTTTTCCAAAGATCAGTCTCTCCTGGCCACGTGCCCAAAGTATGTGAGATGTAATTTAAAATCCTAGCCTCCAAGGAGAAACTTGGTTTCATCCTCTCCAAGACAGACCTGTTTGTTTTCTTGGCAGTCCATGGTATGTTCAAGACTCTTTGCCAGCACCACAATTTGAAAACATCGATTCTTCTTCTGTCGTCCGTAGTCCTTGTCCAGCTCTCTGAAGCGTAACAAGTAATTGTAAAGACCATGGCCTGGATCAGGTGCACCCTTAGTCTCTAGGCTGACATCGTTGCTTTTCAGTGCTCTGGAGATATCCCCGTGTCAGCAGATTTTCCCAATGCTATTCATGGGTGGGTGAGGGTAAATTACTTGAGAAACTCAGACCATTTGGGGAATTTTTCATCTCTTCTTTTTTCTTTAAAGGAGTGAAGCATTACAGAGAAGTGGCCGAGCTGGTAGAACTTCCTCAGGAAAATGCTTTCGAATCTACAGTAAAGATTTTTGGAACCAGTGTATGCCTGACCATGTGATCCCTGAGATTAAGAGAACTAGTTTGACTTCTGTAGTTCTGACCTTAAAGTGCCTTGCCATACACGATGTTATAAGGTATGTTGACATAGTTTGAAAAAAAAAAAGGAAGTATTTGCTGTAATTAAGCCAGCTTAACTCCTCCCAAATTCATTTTAAAATATTTAACACAAGCTTACCTGTAAAGTTGAGACTAACCTAATTTCAAGGTTAAGCTAAGCCAAAATCATCTATACCCTTGCTTTGCTTTATTAAGAATTGATCCCCTGATGATATTTTACCCTTGCATTAATTGAATGACTTATATTGACAGTTAGTGATTACTGTTTACATGATGAAAGGTACATATATGAGTGACCTTAATTCTAGTGAGAAAAAAATTTTTGGTAGTGTTTTTTGCTTGGACATACTTATTGAAGACTGTAATGCTCTATAGTAAATTTTGCTTTCACTATGCTTAAGAGGGAGCTCTATTGGTTAAAAGAATTGTGCTGCCAACCCAAAGGCAGGTTGTTTGAATCCACCCATTGCTGTGAGGGAGAAAGATGAGCATCTCCTCCTGTGATTTACAGCCTCTAAAAACCCACTGGAAGGAGCAACTAGTGGGTTTACACCATTCCTTTAATTGGTGACTCAATTCTTAACTGACTAGATAACTAGAGCTCTCTAAAAGGTGGTATGGTTTTTATTTTTCGTACCATTGCATCAGAACCAACCCATAGATGACCCTCCAGTGGATTTTCAGAGGCAGTTAATCATAGGAGAGATTACCCATCTTTCTCCCATAAAGCTGATGGATTTGAACTGCATGTCTTCAGGTTGACCACACAGCTCCTTACCATTAGGCCACACACACACACACACCCCCACACACACCCCTGCACCCGCCAAAGGTAATATAGACATAATGAAAAGTTCCTCTCGCGTGTTTTGGGCATGTTGCTAGGAGAAGCTATTCCTTGAAGAGGGCTCTCATGCTTGGGAAGACACAGAATCAGTGAATGAGAGGAAGACCCTCAGCCAGTGGATTGACTCGATGACAGTCACAGTGGGCTCTAGTGACTCAGGAAGTGTGAAGAGGGCACAGAGTTGAGATTTGTTCTTCATAGAGTCGCTATGGGATATACTTAACTTGACAACATCTAACAACAATAATAACATCATGAAAATAAAATCTTCTACCATATAGTTCCATGCAGCCTTCTTTGAGAAGAGCCTTATGGAGATTTTTTGCCTGTCCTAGTAAGATTTTCTAGAAACGTTCCTATATATGTGTCCTCATAGAGCAGGGCACAAATATTTGTAAATATTTTCATGTATGTTTGTGTATATGTAGTTGTATAAGTATATGCTTATTTTCCGCAATAGGAAAAAACAACACACCACCACAAAACCTACTGGAGAATCAGCTATGAGTTGTTTCCCATTTGATAGCAGTGAGTTCAAATTTGAGTTTATATTGTCTAAACAAGACTTAACCACAAATAGTAAAAATAGAACAAATATCAAATTAGTCAGCTGCTAAATTTCATAATTGATTGGTGTGTAAGGTAGAATACTTTTGTAGGAACTTAAATTCTTTCATTTCAGATGGTAGGCGAAGTAATGAAGGAACTTGTCTTTCTCTTCACTTTGGCCTTAATTGCCTGGAATGTGAGAGTGACAGGAATGTTGATAGAGGAACCACCCATTTTTGGTGAAATAATTAACTAGGTCTAACCAGATATCTATTGTATACTCTATGAAGTAAAGTTTTA
>NW_006400007.1:982255-984696 GCF_000299155.1 Elephantulus edwardii
ATGATCATAAAACTAGATATTTTCTTAGTTAAAATATAATGAAGAGTAGACATTGTAACAAATGCAGTTCTAACTGTAATCATAAATCATAGTCACAATTATAATGGTAAATATTGTTAATAAGAAAGGAAAGTGGAGGAAAGAAAAGAAAGCACACAAAGAAAATACACCAAAATTGCTAAGCAGAAAGCTTTCCGATGAGCCCAAATTTCAAATGAATATTCACAAAACATAGTAGAGAAGCATATAATAATGTATGAATATATATTAGAAAAATAAGAGCAGTGATTAATATTATCTGCATTGGATTGTTTTTCTATCTTAAGATCTGTGATGTACTAGAAGTTCCCCAAAATGCTGGAGGAAAAATGTGACACCTCTTCTTCTTAAATTATGAGTAGAATAAGGAGAGATATAGACTCTGAGTATATGGGATAGATAGATGTCAAGAAGAAAATGGATATTCTCAAGAAAAATTGTTCTTTGTTTCTCCCATCTTTAAAACTGTAGAGGATAAAGGAGGAATTGACCAAGATAGATTGGGAAATAGTGGAAGAAAACCTAACTGCCATAAGTCTTAGGCTTTAGATGTTTCACTGGGACTCTAAATGTGCAAATTAAATGTCAGAACCATTGTGGCTTATCTGTGGAAAATAATACAGAAAGATTACAAGGAAATTTTGAGAAAGGCAAATGTCTGGATTTTCCCAGCTAGGAAAATTCTACAAACAGCAGCCCTGCAAACTTGACATTGATTCCTAGAAAATTCTAACATGGTTTGTTAAAAGTGATTTAAGATAAATTAATAAAGGTTTATAATAATACAATTAAAAAGAAATAGAATAAATCATTACAAACCCTTGTCAAAATTTCAGTTTTACAGTTGTGGAGGCCTGACAGGGATGGGAGGGAGGGGGATCAGAGATTAGTGAATGGATGATAAGGTAAAGGGACAGGAAGAGTAGAGCAAGGTTTCAAAAGGACACTGTAAATAATGGCATTGTAGAATTTATTTATTTTTTTTGTGTGTGTGAGTGTACCGTCAAATCAGATCTGACTGGTACAGGAGGAGATTGTCCCTCCTTCCTCGGCAGAGCATCTGGTGGATTCGAACCATGCGCCTCTGGGATTGTAGTTGCAGCTCCTTGCCACTAGGCCACCAGAGCTCCCCAGCATTGTAGAATTGTAACTCATGTTCTAGAACGAGACATCCATGAGTGACTGAAATAAAACCAGTAAAAGAAGAAACAAGTCTATCCTGGGAAACGAAGAAAAGAAATTCAGTTTGAGAACAGGCCTATCCTCATAATGGGTGGTACATAACAAGAAAATTATTGAATGGATGCTTAATAGCTCTTAAAGTATTATACTTAGCAAGATTACATTTGCTGTCTTTGAAAGAGGATGTGACCGTTGGATGGCCAAAGCGATGTACTGCTATCAGGTCCATTTTATGTCATATGAACCTTGTAGGACAGAATGGAGCTCCACAACATTCCCAGGGTTCTACTCTTTATGAAAATAGATTGCCACATCTTCTCCTATAGAGTGGTTGGTGGTTTTGAACTACTGACCTTTCATTTAGCCGGTGAACACTTTAACCACTGTGCCACCAGGGCTCTTTCTACAGATAATGATATTGAATAGATGCCAAATAGCCAAAGTCATTTGCTTCATATCAGAAAATGGAGTTTTAACGCTGTGATGAATTTTGTTCTCACCTAAAAAACATTTTAAATGAAGATGATGAAAAAAGACATCAAAGACATGAAATTTATTGAAAAAGAATATCTAGAGAGCTGGACAGTGACTAGGGATGATAGAAGGAGAGTTGATGCCTTTGAGCTGTAGTGCTGAAGAAGAGTACTGAACATACCATGGACGGCTAGGAGAACAAACAAGTTTGTCCTGGAGAGGGTGATGACAGGCTGCTCCTTGGAGGCAAGGATTCTGAGGCTTCGTCTGACATACTTGATACGTGCTGCAAGGCGGGATCAGTCCTTGGAGAGGGAAATCATGCTTGAGAGGGTGGAGGAAAAGTGCAGGAGAGGAAGACCTTTCATAAGATGGATTGATTCAGTTACTGGGGTAATGGAGATAGGCATGTCGGAGACAGTTAAGATCGGCAATGAATAGAGCAGGGTTTAGGGATGTTGAACATAGGGTCACTAAGAGTCACAGGTGACTTGACAACACATAACAACAGCAACAAGAGATAATTAGAATAAAAATTTAGGATAATTCCAACATGCCAGGACTGTGGGTTAAAATTCACAAGAGAAAAGTCTGAAAATAAGAAGTTTATGTTCTATGTTTTCACAGCTGATATTGAGCTTCTCCAGCGGTTTTTTCCACAGATGTAATCGATCTGATTCCTATGCATACCATCAGGTGAAATCCATGTGTATAATCTACATTTATGTCTCTTAAAAGAATGTATT
>NW_006400007.1:987489-1020119 GCF_000299155.1 Elephantulus edwardii
AGTGACTGGGGTAATCGGGATGGGTGTGTCGGAGGCAATGCGATTGGCACAGGATAGAGCAGGGTTTAGGACTGTTGTACATAGGGTCGTTAGGAGTCGCAAACGACTCGACGGCACATAACAACAACAACATGTTCTGTGTTCTTTGTCGTGAATTATTATTCACTAATTATTATTATTATTTACTAATTTCCTCATTGATATGGAAGTAATTTAAATTATCAGATCACCACAAATTTTAATAGCTAAGATTCTGTTTGAAAACAGTTCTAAAATGCCACTGACATGGACTTTGGTTATATTGCTACTAGGCCATAATGACCGTGTGACAGTGAATTCATCATCTGTATTAGTCTCTACATTTGAATTTCAGGGTTACATATTATATTGTAGGAGGACTTTAACACTAATTTGCTTCTAGGGGAGGAAATTTAGATAATAGTGTATCTGTTGGGAACTAATACAAGGGATGCTTTACAAAATGGGTAATTGGCCGAATGAAGAGAGGAAAATAATCATAATGTTAACAGATCGAAAAATTCTTTCATAGAGAAGAGCTGTCTAGTTCCATATTGCAGTAGGAACCAGTCTTGGGCCACTACTTGTTTTGATGGGGAGAAGGATGGTGACAATGGTTGTACAGCTTACTACTATTTGGTTTTGTAAATAAAAACCTTATCGGAACAGAGCTATACCCATTAGATTGTATATTACCTCTGGCTCTTTACTACAATAGAGTCAAATACTTGTGACAGACTATATAGCCTGCAAAATCTTAATTTTTTTTTTTTTTGGTCTGGCCCTTTGTAGAAAAGCCCCTTTTCCTTGAAGACACTGGAATTAATTGTTACAAGTTTTAGGAAATTTGTTATAGAACATTATAAGAAGTGTTAGGGTTTTTAAAAAAATAATTATTATTGCTGTCAATCCTAGAATATACTTTTGTGTAAGCCAGTGGACTTTTTTACTTTCCTGGACCTTTCTCAATGCAAATAATTGGAGTCGATTATTTTCCATTTTGAGATTTAAGATGGGTTCACTGGACCAGCGGGATCCTGGATGGGGATGCAGGCCTCGAGGGCAAGCTGAGCGTTGGCGCCTCCAGCCTGTGCCTATGCCACTGCTACTCACCTTTCCTCCCATGGGCAACTTGTGATTCAAGATGACCAAAGAAGAACCTGTTCCCAAAAAGGTTCAATTTAGTAAAACAGACTTCAAAGTTATGACTCAAGATGAGTTAATTCTATGATGGAAGCAGTATGAAGCATATATGCAAGCTTTAGAGGGCAAGTACACAGATCTTAACTCTAATGATGTAACTGGCTTAAGGGAGTCTGAAGAAAAACTGAAACAACAACAGCAAGAGGCTGCACACAGGGAAAACATATTTCTAATGAGATTAGCAACCAAGAGACAAGAGATTCAAGAGTGTTCTACTCAAATCCAGTACCTCAGGCAAGTGCAGCAGTAAGTGTTGCCAGCCGAGATCAGCAGTGGTAGACCCAGCGATCAATTTGCTTTTCCTAAAAATGAAAAATGAACTGGAAAAAATTGAAACAAGCCCCAAATGAACTGAGTGCCTGGAAATTTACACCTGATAGGTAAATAAATCAGTCTCCTTAGTCAAGACTTCCTTGATAGTCCCACTGTGAGAAAGCTGTGGTGGGACAGCCACTACTCACTTCCACACCAAGACTTGGACTTTTGAGCCAAAAAGTCACATTCTTAACTGTCCAGCTTGTATTGGTTAATGTAAAATTTACCAGGTGACCCTTGTATTTCTGCTTATTTCTCTTCCCCTTCCTTCCTTCAGAGCTGATGTCAGACTATTCTGAAGAAGTGGTTACCTCCCAGTCGTTCCCCTTCTAGGAATCTTACACACTTGAGAAAAGGTTCTGTGTGAAGAAAATAGAAACAGAAGTCTTAAGTCTTATTGAGACACATTCAAGCACACAGTATCATCAGACAGTTTGGAGGAATGAAAACCTAGAGATTTTAAATCCTCAATGATGATGTTGTTATGTGCCGTTGAGTCGCTTGCGACTCATAGCGACCCTATGTACAATAGCCCTAAACCCTGCTCTACCCTGTTCCAGTCGCACTGTTTCCAGCACACCCATCCCAATTACCCCAGTCACTGAATCAATCTACCTCACAGAGGGTCTTCCCCTCCTGTGCTGTCCTTCCAGCCTCCCAAGCATGATGTCCCTCTCCAAGGACCGGTCCCTCCTTACAACATGTCCAAAATATGTCAGACAAAGCCTCAGAATCCTTGCCTCCAAGGAGCAGTCCGGTCTAACCCTCTCTGGGATGAATCTGTTTGTTTTCTTAGCAGTCCATGGTATATTCAGTACTCTTCTCCAGCACCACAGCTCAAAGGCATCAATTCTCCTATCATCCCTAGTCATTATCCAACTCTCTGACACATAACAAGTGATTGCAAAGACCATGGCCTGTATCGGATGCACCTTAGTCTCCAGAGTGACACCATTGCTCTTCAGTACTTTGGAGAGGTCCATAATGGCAGACTTTCCCATTGCAATCCTGAATAGAACATGTAAAATTCTAGTAAAAGCTAGAATGGAACATGTTTTGCTCTTAACGTTGAGCATAGTGACTTAGAGACATTGTATGTTGTTATTTTGTGCTGTCGAGTTGCCTGTAAACCATAGTGGCCCTGTGTACAGCAGCTCTGAAGCCTGCTCTGTCCTGAGCTAGTCTCACTAATTCTAACACACCAACCCCTATTGCCCTAGTTACTATATCAGTCCCTCTCATTTGGAGTCTTCCTCTCCTGCGCTGCCCTTCCACCCTTCTTAGCATGATGCCCTTCCCAAAGGACCAGTCTCTCCCAGCCACATACCCAAAGTATGTGAGACAGGGCTTCAAGATACAGCTTCCAAGGAGAAACTTGATTTCACCCTCTCCAAGACAAACCTGTTTTCTTTCTTGGTATGTTCAAGGCTCTTCTCCAGCACCACAGTTTAAAAGCATTGATTCTTCTTCTGTCATCCTTAGTCATTATCCAGCTCTCTGATGCATAGCAAGTAATTGCAAAGACTGTGGCCTGGATTAGGTGTAATTTATTCTCTAAATGCCAGCATTGTGCCTTTTCAGTATTCTGGAGAGGTCCTGGCCTTGAACCTCGATCCTTCGGGATTGCAGTGCATTTCCTGCCACTAGGCCACCAGAACGCCCTTTTACATTGTATATTAGCTTTGCTAATAACACTGTGGACTTGATTATTGTTGAACTTCTGGATCAAAACTTGAACGAGATTATATTGCCTTTAAAAAGTTTATTTGCTGACAATCAACTTTTAATAGTCATGGGAGAATTGACTAATAGATATCAGTACAAGTAGTTCATACATGTAACTAACAACTTTGTTTGGGGCTCTCTTACTTGGTACAGCCTTTAATCAGTGCTGTGGTCACTAATGCTGTAGACTGTACATAGAGGTGGTGTTTACAGTATTAGGTCTGGATAGTTTAAAGGATGATAAACTTTCATTTCACAACTATATTAGATTGTATAAGAGCAATGGCTGTAACCAACAACCAGGAGAGGATAAAATAGATGAATGTGATCTTGTAAGAATCAAATTCCTATGCACATCCAAAAACTTCTTCAGCTGGGTAAAAAGGAAAGCCACAGACTGGGAAACTATATTTAGTAATGACATGCTCTCCAAAGTACTAAAGAGCAATGATGTCAGTCTGGAGACTAAGGTGCACCTGATACCATGGTTTTTGCAATTGCTTGCTATGCATCAGAGAGCTGGACATTGTCTAGGAATGACAGAAGGAGAATTGATGCCTTTGAGCTGTGGTGCTGCAGAAAAGTATTGAATATACCATGGACTGCTAGAACAAACAAGTACATCCTTGAGAGGGTTATGACAGGCTGCTCCTTGGAAGCAAGGATTCTGAAGCTTCATCTGACCTACTTGGTACATGTTGCAAGGCGGCATCAGTCCTTGGAGAAGGACGTCATGCTTGGGAGGGTGGAGGGACAGTGCAGGAGAGGAAGAAGCTCGATAAGATGGATTGATTCAGTCACTGGGGTAATGGGGATAGGCGTGTTGGAGACAATAAGATTGCAAATGACTAGAGCAGGGTTTAGGGCTGTTGTATGTAGGGTTGCTATGAGTCGCAGGCAACTCGATGGCATATAACAACAATGACATGCTTGATAAGGGACTTATATCTAGAATTTATAGAATACTCAAGCACCACAACAAGATAAAGGTAAACAACCCAACTGAAAAATGGATACAGGATATGAACAGACACTTCACCAAAGAAAACATTCAGATGGGAAACAAACACATGAAGAAATGTTCAAAATCCCTAGCTCTAAGAGAGTTGCAAATCAAAACAACTATAAGATATTATCTCACCCCAGTAACAATAGCAAAATTCAACTGAGCAGCAAACAGCAGATGGTGGCAGCATTGTGAAATAACTGGAACCCTTATTCACTGTTGGTGAGAGTGTAAAATAGTACAACCATTATGGAAGGCTGTATGGCACTTTCTCAAAAATTTGGAAATAGAAATACCATTTGACCCAGCAATTCCACTACTGGGAATATACCCTAAAGAAATCAGAACTGATACCTAAGCAGATTAATACACACCCATGTTTATTGCGGCTTTGTTCACAATACCAAAGACTTGGAAACAACCCAAGTGCCCATCAACAAATGATAGAGAAGCTCTGTTAATATTCACACAATGGAATGCTGTGTTTCATTTAAAAACAGGTAACTCATGAATTATTACACAAAACTGACGACCTTGAGGACAGTATGTTGAGTGAAACATCTTCGTTAGAGAAGGAGAGATACTGCTTAGGGCCACTGATGTAAAACAGGACTGACATCTGGGTTGGGGGGAGACTGAGAAAGATTGGATAAGTAATGTGTATAGCATTAAAACAGATGAGGGAGAAAGCTATGAAAAGGATATGTGATTAGGTATTATTGTCATGACAGGAGTCCAGAACGAAGGCTGCATAGTGGTGTGGACTTGGGGGGAGGGATTATATAACAATGAAAGAATTTTTCTTTTACTTTTCAAAGAGAAGAGCGAATTTCGGAAAGGGGGTTGGGCAGGGAGAAAAGTGCAACAATGGATGAATGGAAATCCTCAGTTTCTGTAAACTTTCATTAAAATTAATAATAATTTAAAAATTTAAAAAAACTGAAAAGCACAAACACTGCATAATGCCACTGTTATAAAACAGGAATGACATCAGAGTTAGGGGGAAACTAAGAAAAGAGGGGATAAAAATTGTACACTGCATTAAAACAGATGGTGGAGAAAACTATTTAAAAGGGTTATATTGAATAGGTATTATTTGCATGACAAGAGTACAGATTCTTTACTGTTTTATTTAGATTTCATAATACTTTTTTTAAACTACACAATATTGTGAATATAGAAAAACATAATTGACATTAACTGTGAAGGATCTGATAGAATTAACAGAGTGTTGCAGCTAAGGGGGACCAAAAAGACAACGCTTTTCAAATAGAAAACATTTCATCCTTTGCTGAATGTTAATCATGATCTTAGATTATGAAAATTAATAATAAGAAAAACTTGAAAAATAATAGAAACAGAACCTTTTAGTGAAATAGTCATTGAGTTTGTCTGAATTCGTGTTTGTTCACAGAGGAGTCTCATTCCATATCTCATTTAAATACACAGGTTTCCCTATTTAGATCCACCTAATGAGAGACTTATTTTGGAAGCTCTTAAACAACTTTACCAATGTGATGCTATTGACAGGTAAAGAAACAGATGTTGATGTATTTTTTAATTGGTTTTTAATATATACCTTTCCTATCAGAAAATTATTTCTTTTAATTAATTATATTATCAAAATTAGAATTTGTCTTTCATCTCTCTTTACCATATTTCTGCATATGCTGAATGAACTAAATCTCATAAGGACACATACTGTATAAGACCATCATTATAGAAATAGATAACAAAAAAAGTTATTTACTGTGACTTAATCATTGAGTGCAAAAAAAAGGCTATTCTGTAAAAACTTGAAAGCATTTTTTGTTTAACATTGGTATTATTTAATAACTTCTGAGTACCATTTCTAAGCCAGGAAAGTATGTTGAGTTACATAAAGATAATAAGAAGTCCAAGTCCTTTTAGTCATAATTGTTTGAGGGAGGAAGATGTAATAATTATTATTGTCTTTTGCTCCAAAGGTATCCTCGCTATGCTCCTGTGCCATATTTGTATTTTTTTTATTGTACTTTTGTTGGCCTTACTGTTTTGTTTCTTGAATGTATTAAGACTTTACCAGATGAAGTTGTCTATCATCTTCCTGTTCCTCTATGATTGACCATAGTGTTCAGTGAATTGAATTGTTTACATTGAATTGAATTTCTGGGAGTATTTTTTTTTGAGGGGTGGTAATTTGAAATAATCTGAATTATGTTAGTTTCCAACATAGAAAGACTTAAGAACTTTTTCTTTCTGTTAAGGAGTGGCCATGTGACCAGAATGGGTTTGTCTATGGTCGAATTTCCTCTCCCTCCCCATTTGACATGTGCTGTAATAAAGGCTGCTTCTCTAGATTGTGAAGATCTGCTACTTCCAATAGCAGCAATGTTGTCTGTAGAAAATGTCTTCATTAGACCTGGTAAGAAGTTAATGGATCTTGTTTTATTGTAGAGAGAAATAAGAGTTTAATAAAGTAGAGAAATAAACCCTATATAATCCCTTAATGGTATTTTTTTTCTTAATTATTATGACAGTTATGTACATTATAAAAAAATTTGACATTTATTGAAAACAGAAAGTAGGGGGGAAAGATCTATGATCTAACCACAATAAGGCAATTAGTTAATTTGTTATTTTGAGATATAATAGTTTGTGTCTATGTGACTAAAATACATTCTTTTAGAAAGTTATTTTTAAAACGTGATGGTGAGATTTGAATTTTCTTCTTTTCTTTCATGTCAGAACTTTCTGAAAGTGCTCAACTTACGATTTACTTTCCATTTAAAGTGACCACATACAGAATCCTGTAACATAGCTAGTTCTCTTCTATAGTGTCTATTCGTAGTCTTCTCTGTGAGATGGTCAGCAGACTACTAAAACTCTTCAGTTTGTTAGTTCATATCGAAGTTTGGTAGTGTAGTCAAATACTGCAGTTCTTGAAAATCTGCTTATTAGAAATTGTTGGGGACATAGATATAATTTAGATTATAATTATAAACTATCTTGTTAACTATTAATAGCTCCTGATGATCTGGTTAACATGTAAGCCTCCTATCTAGTTAGTTAGAATGCTTCTTTAGCTGTTCTGTAGTTCAGCATTTTATTATTATACTACTACTATGTTTTTCTAACCTAGTATGACTTTTACTGATAGTCTTTATTCTTGCCATCATTTTAAATTTTTACAGCTTTTCTTTATTGTATGCTTAGGAATGTCTTTTCTTTTTGATAAAGACTTTTTATTAGTAGACTATAACTAGGTACTTTTAAAAATTCTAATACTTAAAGATGCTAATTAAAATGGTCAGTATACTTAATTTGAGCAGTTCAGCTATGTCTTTACACTTGAAAATATATTCACCATCATTTGTTTTTAGGATGCTCGGAATTTATTTTTAGTTTCTGCAAGATTTTTGGTCTGTCAAACATTAGAATTTCTAAAGTACAAAAAAAAGTACTATGGTACAACCAAAGAGAAGTTAAGTGATTATAACTTTAAAAAATCAATAGACATTTCACGTAGTATCTTACACTTTATAACATTCTTCTCCTTGTCACGTTAGCTCAGGAAAAATGTTTTCAACACTGGAGTGTTGTATTTAATTGGACTACTATTATCAGGTAAAGTAGTATCAAAGTGAGTTTAAATATAGTAATTAAAATGAGAAAAGTTAAACTAGTAGATGCCAGCCAAGTAAAGACCTAATTGTCAATGAATAATACTATTCACAATCAAGTTTTAAGTAATTGAATATTAAAGTTCCTGTCAATAGCCATTGGCAAATCTAACAAAGGAAAATAGAGAGAAGATTCAGATAACACAAATAAGAATTGAAGTGACTGACATACGACAGAACTAACTGAAATAAAAAGGATAGTGACAATGCTGTGAAGAACTCCAAATAAATGTTAAAACCTAAAGGAAGTGGAAGAATTTTCAGAATCTTACAAGCTACCTAAACGAAACACAGACATAATATTTACATGGGCCTGTTGCAAAAGAAGAAACTGAACATACTCTAACTGAAAAAGGCCTGGACCAGTTGGTTTCACTGGTGAATTCTGCTAAACATTCAGAGAAAACCTGACACTAATTGCTACATGAACTGTTGCATAGTATATGAAAAGATGGAATATTCCCAAATTTATTTATTCTATGAAATAGACATAAATAACCAGATACCAAGAAATATCCTGATAGTCAGTCAATTAAAGACAGCACTAAAAAAAAATAAAAATAAACAAATTATAATATCTGTCATGATTCTAGTTAAAAAAATTCTCAACTAAACCCTGGTCAGTAGAATCTAAGACCATTTCAGAAAAATTATCTCATAATGATCAAGTGGCATTCATACCAGCTATGTGGGAATGGTTCAACATTAGAAAAACAATCATTGTAATCCACTACATTAATAAAACAAAGTAAAAGAACCACGTGATCATCTCAGATGATTTAGAAAAGGCATTTGACAAAATTCAACCTGATAAAACATTCAACAAATTTGGAATAGAGGAAATTCCTCAGGATAATGAAAAGCATATATTCAGAAGCAACAGCCAGCATTACTCTTGATGGAAACAGATTGAAAGCTTTCCCCCTTGTAAGTGGGAATCAGAAAAGGCTGGTTTATCTTTGTCATTACTTCTATTCCACATTATATTGGAAGTCCTAACCAGAATAGTAAGGCAAGAAAAGGAATAAAAGATGTCCAGATTTACAAAAAAAGAAAATAATTTAGCTCTATTAGTAGATGATAAAATCCTATACATAGATAATTCCAAAGAACAAAAAAATACCTGAATTTTGTTGTCTGATTGATTCCACAAAGTACAGGTCATATGATCAAAATACAAAAATCAGTTTCCTTTACAGTAAGAAATACAACTCTGAAAAGGAAATAAGGGAAATGGTATCACTTTACAGTAGCCACCCACAAGATGAAGTACTTAAAAATAAAGGAACATGCTTGGAAAAGTGGAAGGTCAACAAAAGAGAGGAAGAGCCTCAACAAGATGAATTGGCAGAGTGACTGCAGCAATGGACTCACGTGTGTCAGAGATGGTGAGGATGGCACAGGACAGGAGAAGGTCCTTGTTCATGGAGTCTCTGTGAATCATACTCAGCTTGATTGCACTTAACATCAACAACAGTAAATTTGGGAAATTTTGTCAACAGTTGCAAGTTAGAATTTTTAATAGAGTCACTACTTGGAAGCTTTTAGTTGTCCTGACTTTAAGATGTGTGGGATTTTAGAGCAGTGAAGAAAGTAAGAAGATAAGAAATGAGAGTATGAGTGCACTCAGTGAACATTCATGCTTTGGTTTTTTGTGGCTTAGTGGTAGTTGTTCAGAACAGCAAATACTAACTAAAGAGTTGCAAGGTTACCATAACCCTGGAGAGTTGACATTTTCCATCCAAGCAAAAATTGATCACTTGAAAAGTAATCTGCATTTCTCCAATTATACCTTTGTTTTTTATTGTCACCATCTGTAGACACTAAATCACATAATCACAGTGATTGAAGCAACTCAGTATTTGATATGTTCAATTTTTTTTAATATAAAGACGGTGCCTTTGAAGACTAAAATCTTTTTTTGAAAAATAAATCTGACCAGAAATAGAAAAGACCTGTGCACAGCAATAAAACCTGATATCCTCAAAAAGAAATTATAAAAATTAGGGCAGGAATAAAGGAAATAGAAAACAGAAAAGCAGTTGAAACTATCAACAAGACTAGTACTTGGTTCTTTGAAAAGGTCCATAAAATCGACAAACCACAAGCAAAGCTAACAAAGAAGGAAAAGACACACACAGATAATCCAAGAGATGAAAGAGGAAACGTCACAACAGAACCAAATGAAATAAAAAGGTTAACGATGGAATGTTACAAAAAAGTATTCTCAATTAAATAGGGAAAACCTAGAGGAAATAGACAAATACTTGGAAACTTACAACTTACCCAAACTGACACAGACTGAAGTATAACACCTGAATAGACTCATTACAAAAGAAGAAATTGAACAGGTTATAAAGCAACTTTCAACCAAAAAAAGCCCTGCATCATATGGTTTTACTAGTGAACGCTTCTTATTGCCTTTTTGTTACTAGTATAGCATTTTTTTACCAGTTTACTGTTCTAGCTAGGGTAATTTGTATATTCCTGTCATGCTGGAGTCTAGTGTTTAAAATACCAGAAGGGATGCCCAATTTCCAGCAGAGACCTTATATTAAGACAAACCAGGAAACAGGATTGGCCATCTCCTTCTGAAATAACAGGCCTCTGAAAACCCTGTGAACAGTAGAAGAATATAATATTAGAAGTAGAGCCCAGATTGGAAGTCACTCAAAGTAAGGAGGAACAGCAGCAAGCACCCTTTAATAACGGAAACGTGGAAATTATGAATGTAGGAAAACTAGAAGTCAGGGACCTCAAAGGTATACTTGATTCAGGCCACGATCATTTCAGTCACTTGCTATCTGAAAGCTCTATCATGAATAAGGATTACAGAGGAAGAGTTGATGCCTTTGATCTATAGTATTGGAGAGGAGTACTGAATATCCCATTTACTTGCAAAAGGACAAACTTTTGTTGTTGAGAGGGTACAGGCAGAATGTTCTTCAGAGGCAAAAATGATAAAGATTCATTTCCACTTTTGAGCATGTTGCTAGGAGAGGCTGTTCTTTCGAGAGGGACATCATGCTTGGAAGGGAGGAGGGTCCACAAAAGAGAGGAAGGAAGATCCTCGATGAGATGGATTGACACAGTGACTACAGCTGTTGGCTCAAGTGTTTCAGAGATGATGGGGATGGCACAGGACAGGATTCAGATCTGTTCATTGGGTGGTTATGGGTCATACTTGACATATAACAGCAGCAACATACATCTTTAATTCCCCCCCCCCCATTTCCCTTTTCCCCCTGTGCACTCCTCCAATCTTCTTTGCTCCAGACAGTGAGAGACCAATACTACATCTTGGATAGCTACTTGCAAACTTCCAAGACCCTAATCACTGCTAATCAAGAGTTGGTAGAACATTGTCTTTTTTTTAAAAAATTTAATTTTATTTTATTAGTTTTAATGAACATTTACAGAGATTTTGGGGTTTCATTCATTCATTGTTGCACTATTTTCTCTACCCTCCTCCCCAGTTCGTTCTTCTTTCTTCGCTGAATGTCTGTTTTAATTGTCCAATTGCCACAGTGCTTGTCAAAGCCAGTTCTGATTAATCTCCTTTGTCAGTGTGTCCTTTGCCATTCCCTATCACTCCTCCCTGAGAGAGACTTCACCCTGATTCATAAGGAAAAGGGGATGGCGTATTTTCTTAGCTACTTCTAGCTGAAAAGGGATGCTGTAGGTTTCAGGGTGAAGATCTTCTCTCACTACTCTAAAGGGCCCCTTTGGCAGTAGGAAACACATAGACTATTATGGAGATTGATTTTGGAGTTTAGATTCACTGTTATCAATTGTGCTTAGTCGTACATGTTCATATCCTTGAAGATGTATCATGGAAGTGTTGCAGCCTAGAAGACACAAATTTAGCTAACAAGTTAAAAGTACATGAGTCAAAAATTAAAAAGCAATAATATTCCGAGTAGAGGTTCTAACAGTGGCACAAATCAAGTTACAGAGGGAAGGTGGTTCTTACAATAAAAGGCCTATTGACTAGCACTTTGTCTATTATAGTGTAGAGGTTAGGAACCACAAGATTTAGAGGCTCAGCTATGTCATTTATGCTTAAGTCCTGGAGCAAATTCCATCTACCACTGGGTTGTTTTACAACTCGGAAGTCCGCATGCAAGGCAGAGGTGAAGTAAGGAACTGCCTATGAGGTTTTCCATCCATTCCAACAACTAAGAAATAGTGAGAAGAGTTGGGACCTCAGAAGGTGTTTAGGATCAATTAGTAGGCTCTGTGTCCAGGAGAAAACGAATATACTTACCAGTAATGTTAATGCTCACCCACAGCTCTTCTGGGAGGATCTAAATCGTTGAAGTGAGAACATTGTCTTTGTGTTCTGTGTTGTACCAGTTCACCTAGATGTCTTCTGAGACTATGGTCCTGATATCCCAGACCCTTTTTGAATCTTTCCTTTTATGCAAGAAACTCTTCCAGGCTCATGTAATATTTTTCTTCTGGTTCCAGTGTTAGAATCAGGTGGAAGAAACTTTGATTCCTTTTAACTAGGAATTATAATTGGAAGCCAACATCTTAATTTCAAAATCATTACCTACTTTTTTTTTCTGATATACTGATGCTTTTGAACGTTCTTAGTAGTCAGTATGCTAGAAAATATGTATATGTGCATGTCTTTATATTTGTTAGGGAGCTCTGGTAGTCTAGTGGCAAGGAGTTACACTGTCAACCCAAAGGCAGGTGGTTCAAATCCACCAGCTGCTCCACAGGAGAAAGATAGACAGTCATTTTCTGTGTGACTTTACAGCCTATGAAAACTTGAAATGAGTCAGTTCTGGCTCAATGGCATATGACAACAACAAATTATGTATAGAAGGGAACTACGTGGACCTGGCAGTAAGGAGCTGTGCTGCCATTACAGAGGCATGCAGTTTGAATCTACTAGTTGCTCCACCAGGAGCAAGATGAGTAGTCTTCTTTTAGCAGTTTACTGCCTCTAAGAACCTACAGGAGGGTCAGCTATGAGTTGGTTCTAACTTAATGGTACATAACAACAACATATGTATATTAAAAACTAGTTCACACAGATATCCACAATTCTGTCTCACACCATAGGGTATATTCTTGCCTTTTCTATGTGTGCAACCCCTATTTTTATACTCCGTGACAATCCTAGTTCTCATTATTGTCAATATGTAGTTATTAAATCTAGAAAAAAATCTGTAGGAAGTAGTTTCAGAATTGTGAGGCTATATGCCTCTGTGTGAGTCTGGCTCATTTTGGCCCACATATTGTGTGTGAAATTCATCGGTATTTTTATGTGAAATCAGTAATTCTTTTTTAAATTTTGACTGTTTTGTTTCTCATTCTACCTCAGTTTGGTTTTTCTCCTGTTGATAGACAATAGAATAGTTTAGTTGGTGCAATTTATGAGTAAGGCTATTTTGAAACTTTACTTTCAAATATTTTTATGAGTATCCAATTTTTTGTGTGTGTAGATTTGTAGGAAGGCAATTGTTCAGTCACTGAATAGACCTATGCTTACATTTAAGAAATTGCTAAAACTTTTTCTGAAGTAGTTATACAATTTAAAATCTGACCAGCAGTGATTGTCTTTCATGTCATTCTCAACTTGTACTTCATGTAATTTTCAACATTGCTATTGACAGTCTTTTACATTTTATACATTCTAGTATTTATTAGTGGTACATTTTTGTAATTTTCATTTGCACTTTCCTATTGACTAATAGTGGGTTCCAGCATCTCAGAGATTGTGAGGAAGCAGCAGGATAGGATAAGGTGTCAGACCAGTTGTTGATTGGTTGCTATGAGTTGTATTCAACTCGATGGCACCTAACTACAACAATGCTTTGCTCCTTCAGAGACTTTTTTGTTTACTTACTGGCCTTTAGCATGTCTCCCTTTGTGAAATAGTTGTTACAATGCTTTGTTTACTACAGTAAATTTTTATAATTATTGAATTATGGGAGATTTTTACTCCTGAGACACAGTATTTGATAGTTATAAATTACATCATGTGTTTTCTCCCCCAGCCTTTGATTTGTCACTTTCTTAAATAAATGAATTTTTATTAGTTTTACATTTCAGTAAATACTTGATACATTTATTATATTCTACATGTAAAAGATCTTTTCTACCCCACTTTTATAGTCACTCTTCTCATGACAATCTTTTCTATAAGTTTTAAAGGTCAAAACATTTTCTGTCTGCATCTCAGATCTACTTTGGATCAGCATTTGTATATGGTATAAGTTAGAAGCCTAGGTTAATTTTATTTTGTGTGAACATCCACATATCTCAGCATTTGTTGTAAAGAATCTTTTTTCCTTATTGAATTGCTTTGCCACTTTTGTTGAAAATCAGTACATTGTGGCTCCATTCCACTGCTTTGTTTGTCTCTCCTTACGATACTATCACTTTACATAGTTTTATGGTAAATTTTGAGATTGGATAGTGAAAGTTGTTCATTTTTGTGTTTATTTAGATTATTCTTGATTTCCATGCTCTGTAATTTTTATTGGCATTATGTTTAATTTTTCATTGGGTTTTTGCTTTTTTAACATTTTCTTGCCCCAGCAATTACATTGTACATCTTTAATGACATTTTACTAAAAGTAAGATTGTATTACTTAACATGTACTGTAAGAAACCTTGCAACATTTAAGTTCCATTTATCCATCATAATTTGTTACTGTCATCATATATGTTTTTTTACGTTATAAAATTTTTTAAAATGTAGTATTTTCACTTTTTTAAGCTATCTGTGTCTTTGGAAGAATTTAAGAAAATGGAAAAATAAACCCTTTCATTTCCGTAGCTGAAAACTGTAGGTACTGATTTTTCAGTTTTTGTTTTGGACACTTTGCCTGTGGAGGGATGTTGACTTTTTTTTTTCTCATTTTCTTTTAGGCTGTTCAGGCGTCAGGTTTTAACTTACGCGTTCTTTGTGTTTTTATCAGGGTCTTGAAGTTATTTTTTTTTCTCTTTAGTGAAACATTTGAAAATACACTACATTTGTAGGCACTCAAGGAAAAGAGGGACTTCTTTGCTAACCTAATACTTGGCCTTAGGTACACATGTATGGACACAGATGTCTCAAATTGTTTTCAATATTGAGATAATAGGTCTGCAGGAAGTCTTGCCTTCTGTGCTTTAATTTGAAAAATTCAAGAATTTTTTAAAAAACTAAATCTTGCTATTGTAAAACACATGCTATTAGTGACATTAACACTTTGCTGCAGATGACAATAATACATCAAAGAAGAAAAAAAATGTGTTTCAAAGCATGGTCATCAATTTAAAAGTGTGCAGCAACATGTTAATAGATAACATAGCCTATCCCAATTATCCCCAAAGCATTGAGGTAGCTGAGATCAGAACCCTATTTCTAAATTCTGTTGTTGTTTTATTGTTGTTATATCCCATTGAATTAGAACTGACTCATAGCTGACCTTTTAGTGCATGTTCTGAGGCAGTGTGTCTCATGGGAGCAAGTTGTCCATCTTTGTCCCACAGAGCAGCAGTGGGTTCAAGCCATGTATTTTTGGGTTGGCAGCATAACTCCTTAGCCCTCAGAGTTCCCGTTCCTAAATTCTATATAATGAAGACATAACTATAAAGAATTCATCTTTTCATTTGTTTTGTTATATTTAGGATTAAATCCTGACCAAGCCCCTTTTAAAACATGAAAAACATTGATTTTTTTTAATCGTTTCCAGTAATCTCCCTTAGTACTAAATTATGTACATAATGTCTGCTTTTTTATATATTGCTTCACGAGTCAAGACAGAAGAGTGAGGGCTATTAATAGGTTCTTTTGTTTTTTAAGCTAATAGACAGTGTTACTTTAAAATAGCAAATGTAAAATAAAACAGTTTGGTTCTACAGTTTTGCTTTTAAGTGTTTTCATAGGTATTTTTGAAATAAAGAATTTTATACTTAAGCTTTGCCCCTTACCTCTATTGTGAGAATTGTTATTTCTGAAATTCTTTTTATGTAATACTTATTTTCCTTTTTTAATTCATTTGAATGAAAGTTTACAGAGACTTTGGATTTCCATTCATTCATTGTTGCCTTTTTCTCCCTGCCCACTCCCCCCAAGCCTACTCCACTATGCAGCCTTCATTCTGGACACTTGTCATGACCATAATACCCAATTATATATCGCTTTTAAACAATGCTCTCCCTCATCTGTTTCAATATAAGTAATAAACAGAAATTTTAAAATATTATGTAGTTTAATGTATATTGCATAATATTTTTTAAATTTCTGTTTATTACATATATAGAATATGCAGTTGTCTTTCCAAAGGAAATTCAGCTCATTCAGTGAGTTTTGCTGCTTCAGCTTCACATTTTTATATTTTGCTGGAGTAGCATCTACTTAATTTGCTTCAGGTAAATCTGATAATAGAACCTCTTCTAGAGGAAATGACAAGTCTACTGGGAAAGAAATTAAAACACTGATTGTCATTTGAGAAGACAAACTTGCTGAGACTGTAATATGGATTTAGACTGTTCTGTACATACTGTGAATCTCCTGTAGGACTTACTGCTAATTTCAGTTTTAATTAGTTTATTTTTTAAAGAAAAGCTAGGTCAAAGTAACAAGACTATGCTTGTTCTTTTAACTCTGAAGATGATGATGAGAGAAAGTATGTGCAATGATGATCAAGCAAAGTAGAAGGAGATAAATAATGTATTCTGTAAGGTTTTTTAAAGTGTGAGCAGGTAGTCATGCTGAACAAAAGAAATTGAAAATTGATTATGCAGCATTAATCTTCTCAAATTACGAGAATGTGTTTAAAAGTATACGTCACTAAAATTTGTTAAAAAGTTAATTTTTACATCTTATTAGAAGGTGTTAAGCAGTTTTTAAAAAGATCACTTTATTAGGTATTGTAGTCAAAGTGAAGACTTTAGGGTCATTGTGAGGCAGCGAGGAGAAGAATTGAACCACAGCTCGAAGCTCCTCTGAGGTGTCTTAGCCCAGGCTTCTCCGGTCAGGTGGGGCATTACATTTCTGTTCCTAGAACACCACAATTCAGTGATTCTAAGGGTCCCTGATGGTTAGTAAGTAGACCTGTCTTGTGGTGTTGAAGTTGATGCTTGAATCTAGTGCTGTTGACCTTTCACATGATAATACCATCTCGGAAATTTAGGTGTTTGAAATAAGATTTTTTGAGTTTTATAAGTTTCTTGTTAAAAATTATGAACTTTGAAGGTTTTGGGAGAGAGGGAGGTATTATCAATCATATCTTCACTTTACCAGGACTATTTACATGACTTGTTATGTGGTTTTGAGTTGGAACTAATTCAAAGCTGACCCTCCAGTGGGTTTTCAAAGGATGTAAATCATACAGGAGGAGATCGCTCATCCTTTTCTTGGTGGATTGAGCTGCATGCCTTTGGGATTGCATCCCAGCTTCTTATCATTAGGCCCCCAGAGTAAAGCTATAGTCACTTTTCTTTTGTATGTAGCTACTTCCTTCAGTTGTTATCTAAGCCACATAGTTGGGATATATTTAAAGCCTGGGATAGGCGAGCTCTGGTGGCCTAGTGGCAGGAAACTGCACTGCAACTGCAGAGGTGCATGGTTCAAATCCACCAGATGCTCTGCTGAAGAAGGAGGAACAATCGCCTCCTGTACCAGTCAGATCCAATTTGACGGTACACACATAAAAAGAATAAATAATAAAAAAAATTTAAAAAAATAAAATAAAGCCTGGGATAGTAAACTTTATACCTTAAAGCCTTTTAAAAAATATCATCAGATTGCTTTCTTCCTAAAATTGGGCACTATTTCTTTGCACAGTCATGGTAGAGTCTATAAAATAAATACTGTCTCTATATGTATAACAAATAATAGAATGATATCCATATTCCTAGGAGGAAGACCAATTAATATGCATATTATTCTAATTCATATGCCAAATATGAAGAATTTCTAGATTTTTACCAACCTCTGCATTCTGAAATTGATTAAATATGCCCTCAAGATACATTCCAAGATACATTGATAAGTACTGATGATTGAAATGCAGGACTTGGAAACAGAAGGATCAGTAATTGGAAAACATGGCCTTGGTGACAGAAATTATGCTAAAGATAGTATGATAGTATTTTGCAAGGCCAGCAACTGTTGTCAATATTGTTCTTAAACAAAAACGGTGACTATATACATGGGTTTCCTTGGAAGACAGAAGAATCCAATATATTGTATCTATGGAAAGAATCTGTGAAGAAGCTCATTAACATCAACCAGAACAAAATCAGGGACTGACTTTGGAAGGAACCATCTGTTGCTCCCGTGCAAGTTCAGTTTGAAGGTAGAAAAAGTTGAAACAAGTCCACAAAATTAAAAATATGATTTTGGGGGACCTCTGGTGGCCTAGTGGCAAGGAGCTGCAACTACAATCCCAGAGGCACACCGTTCAAATCCACCAGATGCTCTGCCGGGAAAGGGAGGGTCAATCTCCTCCTGTACAAGTCAGATCTTATTTGACGGTATACTCACACAAAAATAAAATTTAAAAAAATATGACTTTGACTATATTCTTACTGGATTTAGAGATAAATTTGGTGCTTTGAACACTAATGAGCAAAGAAAGATGAGTTATGTTATACAGTGTTCTATATCATACATGACAAAAGCAAAGAGTCACTTAAAAACACAGGAAAGAAAAGATCAAAATAAGTGCCAAAAGATTCTTCTCACCACTGGACTAGTTGGCAGCATCAGGATTGATGGTGAAGAGATTGAGATTGTTCACAGCTTTAGTCGGCTTGGCTCCACAGTCAACACTCTTGGCACCAGCAGCCAGGAAATTAAAAGATGTATTGTGATGGGAATGTCTGCTGTTAGGGACTTCTCCAAAGTAGCAAAGAGCAGTGGTGTCACTCTGAAGACTAAGGTGTGTCTGATACAAGTTATGGTCTTTGCAATCACTTGTTATACATCAGAGAGTTGGACAATGACTAAGGAGTATAGAAGGAGAATTGATGCCTTTGAGCTGTGGTGCTAGAGAAGAGTATTGAGGGTACCATGGACTGCTAAGAAAACAAACAGATTCATCCTTGAGAGAGCGGGCGGCTCCTTGGAGGCAAGGATTCTGAGGCTTTGTCTGACATACTTTGGTCATGTTGCAAGGAGAGACAGGTCCTTGGAGAGGGACATCATGCTTGGTAGGGTGGAGGGACAGCACAGGAGGGGAAGGCCCTCTATGAGGTGGATTGATTCAGTGACTGGGGTAATCGGGATGGGTGTGTCGGAGATGGTGCGATTGGCACAGGACAGAGCAGAGTTTAGGGCTGTTGTACATAGGGTCGCTATGAGTCGCAAGCGACTGGATGGGACATAACAACCACAACAACAATGTGAAGAATGACCATTCCTGAACACTTAATTGTACTCATACTAAATCTGCACATACACCAAGAAACTTTTTTTAATAGAACAATGGACTATTATTACATGGTTTAAAATTAAGAAAAATATATGTCATGGTTGTATTTTTCATTATGCTTCTTGAATCTGTGTACTCAGCAAATAACCCACAAGGCTGAATTATATGTTGAGATCATTAATAATCTATAATACACAGATGACACGACCTTGCTTGTTGAAAGTGAAAAAGACTTTGAAATAAAAAGATCAAATATCAGTATAGATTTTATGTCATCATAAAGTAAACAAAAAATCCTTACAAGTGAATGAATAAACTTCATGATAAGGAGAAAATAACAAAACTGTCAAGAATTTTCTTTTACTTGGATCCATCATCAATACACATGGAAGCAGCTGTCAGAATATCAGAGGACATATTATTTGGCAGATCTGCTTAACAAGATCTATATAAAGTGTTAAAAGCAAAGATATTACTAAAGAGTACAGTTTGCCTGACCCAAGTCATGATATTTTTAATTACATATGCATAAAAAAATCTAGACAGTGAATAAGGAGGACTCGAAAAGAATTGATGCATTTGGATTAGGTTTATGGATTGTGGCTGAAGAATCCTGACCAAAGCAAGGACTGTGCCAGAAGAACAAACAAATCTGTCTTGGAAAAAGTACAGCCAGACTACTCTTTGGGCAAAGACAGAGAGATTTCATCTCATGTACTTTGAGTACAGTCTCTCTCAAAGGACATCATGCTTGGAAAAGTAGAGGGCCAGTGAAAAAGAGGAAGGCCGTCAATGATGAGAATTGATAAAATGGCTGCAACAAAGTGCTCAGACATAGCAACAGTTGTGAGATGGCACAGGACAGGCATTTCATTGTGTTGTGCATAGTGTTGCTAGGAATTAGAAACTGACTTAATGGTACCTCAGAATGACAGTAACATCTGCCAGAGTCTCGTTTTAGAAAACTGCGTAAGCCTGCTTCCTCTAGTTATACTACATCATGTTACAATTCTTCTTTCTTCATTAGACCCAGCAGAGCTAACCATTACAGCAACACCAAGAACCAGGTTGTCTACTCTTGAGGGAAATGAGCAGTTTTTTAAAAGAAGAGCCTCAAGTATCTCTTGAAATGTTGATAATACTCTGTTGATTTAGGTGTTTGATTTATTTGATGTTATCTTTGTGAGCATTCATTGAACTATACCTTTAATATACATATACAGTTTTGTGTATGCATGTTAAATAGCCTAAAGAAAACAAATTTTAGAAATAGATAATTTCTGCAGAATGAAGGTCATGTCTATGTTACAATGTATAGACTGGTTATATTTTTTTTTTTATTATTTTTGTGTGCGTGTACCGTCCAATCAGATTTGACTGGTACAGGAGGAGATTGTCCCTCCTTTCCCAGCAGAGCATCTGGTGGATTCGAACCATGTGTCTCTGAGATTGTAGTTACAGCTCCTTGCCACTAGGCCACCAGAGCTCCCCTAGACTGGTTATATTTTGATCCCCTTACCTTGGGACATACTGTATAGCTGGTTTTGAGAATAATTCTGTATGTGTTACATGGAGCTTTTATTACATGACTAAGTAAGTTATAGAACAGATGTCTTATTTATGTCAAAAGAAAACATTATATATGTACTTGTAGTTACATAGAAAGTATCTTTAAGAACACACTAACAGTGGTTAGTTTTGAAGAGGTCCATGGGTAATACAACAAAATAGGAAACATGGATATTACGTTATATCATGTTGTACCAGTAAGTTATTTTTAAAGTGAAGAAGGTTTACTACTATAAGAAAATTTACACTTAAGTCATAGTTTTTTAAAAAACTGATTTTTAAAAAAGGAAATTCTAAATACTATGTTGTGGTTAATAGATTGGTATGAGTAATGTTGCTATTCTGATGAAATTTAAGAAAAAAAATGGGAGAGCTCCCCAAAAGGAGTCCTGATGGTACACTAGTTTAGCACTCAACTGTTGTTGAACTCAGCCAGTGGCTTTTTGGGGAAAACCTGGCTCTCTGTTTTATAAAGGTTACAGTCAGGAAAACCCTGAGAAGCAATTCTACTTCATCTCATGGGGACACTACAAATAAAAAACCAACTGGATGACACCTAAGCCCAGTAACAAATGTTAATATAGCTCCTTCTTCTTTTATCCCAGAGGGTTAAGAAGCTTTTACTGAGCTTGAATAACTAATGCAGTCATTTAATATGAAGGAGAACTGAATTGTGTCTCCATTTGTCATTTAGTTGATCCAGAGTACCAGAAAGAGGCAGAACAAAGACATCGAGAACTGGCAGCTAAAGCTGGAGGATTTAATGATTTTGCAACATTAGCTGTCATTTTTGAACAATGCAAATCAAGGTAGGTGAAGTAGTCCCATTACTAGAGAATGTCAGTTTTGTCACTTTAAAGCATAGTTGTACTTACTGTGTGACTTTAGACACTATGGTTTAGTGGAAATGTTAATGACCTTAAAGCTTTTTTTTTTTTCACATTAGCAAGATGATCTGTATCAGCTGTCATTTGGTGGGCACTTACTATTTGATAGGGAACTCTGGTAGCCTATGCTGTAGGGAGTTGCATTGCTAACCCAAAGGTCAAGCCTCTGGTAGTTCAGATCCTCCAGCCTCTCAGCAAGAGAAAAATGAGCAGTTTCCTGCCTTGTGATTTACAGCCTAGAAACCCAATGGTGAGTCATGAGTTGTTTCCAACTTGAGAACAATGAGTGATGATACAATCTTAGTTCTGTTCTGTTCTCTCTCCAAACTTTCCTGAAAATGACAATATAGCATGTTGCTTCTCTATGGTTAGTTTACATTTGAAAATGATTAGTTACTTGTTAAAACCTCTATGTAAAAATAAATCAATTTCCAAATTATTTTTAATTCTGCCAATGGCATTTGCATTAGTTTAATTGTTTTTTAAAATTCCCAGAAGTGACTTCTTAGTACTTGGACAGATCTGTAGAAGAGCTGACACTTGTTTATGGGCTTCTAGCTTTGTAACAGAAATGAGATTAGATTGATTTTCATTTTAGAAGATTTTTCAAAGACACTAGTATTGTTTTGCAGTGGAGCTCCAGCTTCCTGGTGCCAAAAACATTGGATTCATTGGAGGTGCTTATTTTCTGCATTTCGTATAGAAGCTCAACTTCGAGAACTAATCAGGAAGCTTAAGCAGGTGATTTTTTTTTTTAGTCATTTTTTCCCCATGAGTAGCATTTTGGTCTCAGAATTTCATACTGAATTTTCATTGATAAAAGTTACTTCTCTCTCTTTCCTTTTACTATATATATATATATAGTATTGGAAAAAATATGTATAGTGGGCAAGGGGTAGGAGCAGAAGGGTGAGTTTGGGTAGTGATAAAATCACAGGGTTGCACAGTTTGTGGGTGGAAAGAGTAGTCAAAGGAAATAAGAAGGATCTAGCAGGGACTGGAAAAGACAGGGTAATGAAAACAACTATGAGATAGCATCTCACCCCAGTAAGAACAGTAAAATTTAACAGAATGGCAAACATCAAATGCTGGCAAGGTTGCGGAGAAACTAGAACCCCTTGTTCACTGTTGGGGAGAGTGTGCAACCACTATGGAAGGCTGGATCATACTTTCTCAAAAAGTTGCAAATAGAAATACCATTTGACCCAGCAGTTCTACTACTAGAAATTTACCCTAAAGAAACCATAACCACCACAAAAGCAGATACATGCACGCCCATGTTTATTGCGGCTTTGTTCACAATTAACAAAGAGCTGGAAACAACCCAAGTGCCCATCAACAAACGAATGGGTAGAGAAGCTCTGGTATATTAACACAATGGAATACTGTGCAGCATTGAAAATCAAGGAATGAATGAAATATCTCAGTCACAAAAGGACAGATATTGCATAGGGCCACTGTTGTAAAATAGGACTGACATCAAGGTTGAGGGAAGACAGAAAAGGAGGGGAGGAATTGTGTGTGCTGCATTGAAACAGATGAGGGAGAGAACTGTTTAAAAGGGATATTTGATTGGATATTATTGCCATGACAGGAGTCCAGAATGAAGGCTGCACCGTGGAATGGACTTAGAAAGAGGGATTGCATAACAATGAAAGAGTTTTTCTTTACTTTTCAAGGAGAAGAGTGAGTTGGGGGGAGGAGGTGGGCAGGGAGAAAAGTGCAACAATGAATGAATGGAAACCCTAAGTCTCTTGTAAACTTTCATTTAAATTAATAAAAACAAACAAAACGACGGGGTAATGGTGGGCATACTCCAATGGTGATTAATTCTTATTAACAAAGAGATTTTTTTATTTGTGGGTTTCCCATTTGGAAATAGGGGCGCAGACTCTCTGACTGCTTCATGCTGAACAGGGATATTGCGATGAAGGGGAGCCCATTTTAAAACTTTACTGGTAGGCTTGAGTTGAAGCTGCATGCCTTCTTGTTCAGTAAGAAGATATTTTCATGACGTTTTCTGCCCCCCTGGACTGCAAGGCGTTTGCATGGGTGAGTCCAGTAGGAGTGACTCGCTAAACTTTGAGGCTCCATCCACCTTCTCTTCCTTAGCTGACAGTTATATTTTCCTTTTGTCTCTGAAACCAGGCTCAGGGTTTAGGTTCTGGAACAAGACTCAGTGTTCAAGTTACCTGTAGGAAATGGAGCAAATCTGGACAGAACAAATTTGTGATTTACAAAGAAAAGGGTTTTGGAAGTGTTACAGGTGAACTGGAGGAGGGGATAGAGTAAAGTGATTTAGATAAAGTTCATACACACCAGGCAGCTTTCCTCAGGGGCCAGGCTGCTCTACCCTGCCAGGTGGCTCTCCCTAGGGTGGGATGGCTCTCCCACCCCAAAACTCTTCTGTCTAGACCTTGTGCCCTACTGAGGACTGCAGCTAGGGCGCTAGCACCTCCATCATTGCCCCCTTCTTCTCCCGCAAGTGGTCTAATTGTAATTCAAAGTAGGTATTATTACTTTCCCCTTCCACAAATGGAGAAGGGGCTGCGAGAGTAGTGAACATACCTGCTCAAGGTTGAAAAAGTAATAAAGGCAGTAGAACAAGAACTCAGACCACGGTTTTCTGAGGCAGGCTGTGAGGCAGGAAGCTCTGTGCAGTGCTCAGGTCAGCCATCTTTCATCTTCCTTTGCAAGGAGAATCCTGTTGAAGATCATTTTCAAAATGGCCACAAGAGTACACTCAAGGCCACATGTGGGGCACATCACATTCTCCCCATTTTGTTTTTTAACTCAGTGGTAGTAAATTTTATCTATAGAAATTGGCATTAAGTTGTACAAAATTGAAGTTACAATTTGATGAGTTTTAATTCTGTGTATATTCACAAACAACCACCACAGTTTTTTAAAAAAGTGAATATATCCTTTATTCCCCATAGTTTTTCCTTAACCCTTTATAATCCACTAGCTGCTTTGAAAGAGAAAGGTGTTATGATGTATAGACTAGGATGCTGAATGAAAAGTCTCTATTGACTCAATGACAGTAGGTTTTGATTAAATGCCACCTAAGGAGCTCTGATGTCACAGTCATAGACAGGAGCTGTCACCCTGTCTAGAGGGTCAGATAGCCTCACCAAGCCAATTGGAGCAGCGACATAATGTATTGTGCTGCTGACCATAGTAAAAGAAAATTTACTACTATATATTTATTCTTTTTATAGCAAAGTGATTTCCCAAGAGAGACCTTTGAAGGTCCTAAGCATGAAGTACTACGAAGGTGTCTTTGTGCAGGCTATTTCAAAAATGTAGCTCGAAGGTAAGCAATGTGAGCTTGAAAGAAGGGTAAAGAAACACACTGCATTTTACTACTGTTTGAACTATTTAATATTCAGGATTGAAGATATGATTTAAGCTCTGTGATGACAGTTACATCAATTCCAATGACCATTTTCATAATTGTCACTGTGTCTGGGGAACTGCAGTAGCCTAGAGTTGGATGTTGGAACTCAGGTGGGATAAAGGGGAATCTATATAACCAGTGGGGTCCTTGAGCTTGGACATACCTGAGGCAAATCATCATGGGCTTCCAGGAAAACAGCTGAGCCACAGCCTAGTGCACGTGCCAACCACCAACATCATGGATCCAGCTGAACAGTTCTCTAGACCAAACACTGCCAAGACCCCATCCTGCCACACCTTCTTGGGCCTCAAATGGAGTCAGAAAAGGGCATCTTGCACCATGGTATTCATTTGTCTAATTGCCTTTACAGTTTGCTATTAGAAGGACACCACCTGTCAGCATATTGTAAATGACTTTATATCATAGGTGTGTATAGGCTGGCATGTTTATTATTTACTACTGTTTGTCGCTATGAGTCGCAAGCGACTCGACGGCACATAACAACAACAACAACAACAACTGTTCGTACAGTCTGTCAATCTACATTTCCAAAATCATGGATCTTTGAAAACCCTATGAAAAAACGAGGAACACAGGTCATGAAAAAATGAGGCATATAGGCTTAGAGGTAGAGCCCAGACGGGAAGTCACTCAAAAATGATGAAAAATAACTGCAGACAACCATTAATAATTGGAATTTGGAATGAAGTATTAATGTGGTAAAACAAGAAGTTGTCAAAAATGAAATGGAACACATGAAAATTGACATTCTAGGCATCTCTGAGCTGAGATAGACTGACATTAGCTACTTTGAATCAGACAGTTGTACAGTCTACGATCCTGAAAATGAAAAACTAAAGAAGACTAGTATTCCATTTAAAATTAAAAAGACAATTTCAAAATCTATCTAAAAGTACAATGTTGTGAGTGATAGGATACTGTCCAGATGCATAACAAGGAAGACTTATTAATACAACCCCTTAAATATATAAACTAACAACTAAAGCCAAAGAGAAAGAGATTGAGGAATTGCACCTACTTTTACAGTCTGATATTGACCATACATACAATTAAGATGCATTAGTAATTATTGATAACTGGCACACATAATTTGGAAACAATGAGGAAGGAATGGTAGTCGATGAGTATGGACTTGGTGACAGAAATGAGACTGGAGATAGAATGATTGAATGTGTTCAATGATTTATTCATCGCAAATACCTCTTAAAAAACACAAAATGTGATTTTATACATGGTCCTTGTCAAGGCTCAGGAAGACTCAACAGCATGCATTATGCTGATAACAATTTTGCCTGCTGAAAGTGAGGAAGAGTTGAAATGCACAGTGCCAACATTTAATATCATGATAAATGGAGAAAGGATTGAAGCTACTGATAATTTCCTCTTTATGGGACCAATAATCAGTGCCCTGGGTATTAGTCTGAGAATCAGGAGATGGATTGCAATGGGTAAATCCTCTGTCAGGGACTTTTCCACAGTACTGGGGAGCAATGACATCAGTTTGAATACTATAGTGTGCCTGATTCATACCATGGTCTTTTCAGTCATTTGCTATGGCTCTGAGAGTTAGACAGTAAGTGTGACAGAAGAATTGATGCCATTGGGTTTTGGTGCTGGTGAAGAGTACTGAATAGCCAGTGGATCACCAGAAGAACAAATAGAAATGTCTTGGAGAAAGTGGTCCTTGGAGGCAAAGATAAAATTGTGGACATATTCCTAGGCAGAGCTGTTCCTTGGAAAGGGATATCATGCTTGCAAAGATGTAGGGTCAGCAAAGAGAAGAGGAAGACCCTATTGAGACGAACTGATACAATGACTGCAGCAGTGGGCTCAAGTGTGCCAGAGATGATTAAGATGGCACAGGATCGGACAGGATTCAGGCCTGTTCTTTATAAGATTGCTATGATTTATACTCAACAGCACTTAACAACAACATAGATAAGAGTTATTCAGCATAGAATGTCAGTGTCTAAGTTGGATGTGAAGGGTTGTTTCAGAGTGTGGCCCTTTGTGATGTGAGAAAGCCAGACAGGTGGAGTGGACATCCCTGAGGAAGGAAAATTTAGTGTGGAGTTTCAGAGCTTGAGACGGATGGAATGGCATGCACATGAGAGTTTGCGTAGTGTGCAGTGTCAGAGCCTGAGTGTGGTGAGGATTGTTTTGTGGAAGAATTGACAATTGTTTTGATGATATATCGGTTATGTACAAAAGATTTGCTAAATAAATATATTAAGAATAATGGACAAGAGAGTTAAAAATATAGGGAGAAAACAAGAATGAATCTTGGGCTGTTGGATTGGAATTCCAGAATTTTTGTCCATCTGTGGTTTTCCATATTGATGATGGGTGGGTAAATAGATCGTTGGATAAATAAATATAAGGAAAAGTAGATGAGTATATGTATTATTTATTTGTGTTTATATATCTTTGCCTTAGCTCTGTGAGAGACTGGCAGCAGTGATATGCCAGTAGCAAAAAAATATACTTAAAGTTCAAATCTTGACTTGTAAATAATTATTTGCCATTTAAGAGTCAGAACTGCTTGGACAAAAGGGACTGGGAAAATAGAAGAAGAACCTAAAACATCTTATTCCGACAGTAAGCAAACAGTAATTAAAGATTATTAGCAAGCTCTGAGTACACAAGAACCAGCTTAAAGAGATTGTAGATTGACAGTCTGTGGGGCATTTTGAGCATCAGGTAAATACTGCCAGTAATGCATTACATGTAATTCGTTGACTAAAATGTGAAGACAAAGGTCTATGAATATGGAATGTTTAAAGAAGAATTGTATTACTTTTGTAATTAAGTTCTCCTATACAAAATTCTTATGAATTACCAAGGGGTAAAGTAATTTTTATAGTAGGGAAACTTGTCAGATACTGCCTTTATTTATTTAGGAATTAAAATGAACAGTCATGGAATGAGTAAATTGTATGTTGGTTGTTTCTTTTTAAATTCAATGCTTTTTGATAAAATGCAATGAAAATACATCATCACTTCATTATACCTGCCAAAAAATGAACAAAATAGGTTTAAGAAGAGACTATAAAACTTGCTCTTGAACACAGAGAAGCTAAAGGAGCAAATTATGAAATAAGGAAGATGAACAAATTTTTGAGAAAAAAATTGTCATTTGAAAGGACTGCGAGAAAAGTGTTATAACGAAATGTGCACACTTGGACTTTGAAAACCAAAAAAGTAAGAATATGCTCAATATTTTTCAATCTGAAAGAACTAAACAAAACATTCAGCTCTCGAGTTGCAATGCTGAAAGATTCTCTGGAAAAATCTTAAATATGCAGGAAGCATCAAAAGGAAGTGCAAAGAATACACAGACTCACTATAAGAGAAAGGATTGTTTGACACTGAACCATTTCAGGAAGTAGCATACAATCAAGAACCAGTGGTAATGAAGGAAGAAGTTAGAGCTGCACCAAAGACACTGGCAAAAAGAAGGCCCTCGGCATTAATAGAATACCATCTGAGCAAACAGAGGCAACCCTGACTGTGCTTAGAAATTTAACAGACTACTTTCTGGCCATCTTATTAGAAGAGATCCTTATTTATCCTCATTCTAAGAAAAGGTGACCCAACAGTGTAGCACATTAAGAGCACATGAACGTATAATCTGTGGGCTGATTCCAACTCAGCAGCACAAAACCACGATTTAAGATGAAATGGTTCATAATGACAGGCTAATAAATTTAAAACTCCATGGTAGAACATAAAATTGCTGATTGTTTAACTTAACACACTATTTCGTGTTTTACTCTTCTCATTTTTATCATATTTTGGTTCTTTTATAGATCTGTTGGGAGAACATTTTGCACAATGGATGGACGTGGAAGCCCAGTTCACATTCATCCTTCCTCAGCAGTAAGTACTTTGGTTTTCTTTGTTGTTGTTGTTGTTGTTGATTGCCTTTGAGTCGAGCATGACTCATAGCAACCCTATGAACAAAAAGTCTGAAGCTGCTCTGCAACTGTCGACATTAATCAAAGTTCTAGAGTTTTCGGAGGTATGTTACTTAGGAAGTGGATAAGAGAAGAAATTTAGGAAGATGTAGAAATAAGTAATATGTAGGTATTTCTCTTTTTATAATTTGCTTTCTAGTTAAATATATCTGTGTTACATAGAAACTGTAAGTGTATTGGTTGGCCCATTCCTACTGTTTGATTAAAGAAGTTATTAGTTCAGAAAATTTAGGCAATTATTATTTTGTTGGTCTAGAATTTGGAAGCAGGAGTGGTATCCACTTCCTAAATTACATGCCTCTGGAAACTCTATGAACTTTGATAAATGTCGATGGTTGTAGAGGGGCTTCAGGGCTTTTGTTCATGGAGTCACTGTGAGTCTTGCTCAACTTGAAGACAATCAACAACAACAGTATTGGAATAAGATGTTATTTATGTATCATCCTTAAATGAATGCTTTTGTATAGCTTCATGAACAGGAAACCAAACTTGAATGGATTATTTTTCATGAGGTATTGGTTACTACCAAAGTCTACGCAAGAATTGTGTGTCCAATTCGTTATGAATGGGTGAAAGACTTGTTACCCAAGTTGCATGAATTTAATGCTCATGATCTGAGCAGTGTGGCCCGACGTGAAGCAAGAGAAGATGCAAGAAAGAGGTGGACAAATAAGGAAAATGTAAAGCAATTAAAAGGTGAGTGAATCACTAGTTTTAGTGATGTCCAGGGAGCATAAACCTAGTTTTCATATAATAGTAGTAATGCTATTACAGAGCTTAGGTTCTAAATCTGTCTCTGCAAAGTTTTGTCCTAAATCTTAGATTTATATTCATTTTTTTTCTATAATTATATTTTATTAATTTTCATAAACATTTACAGAGATTTTGGGCTTTCACTCATTCATTGTTGGATTTATATTCATTTTTATGTTCCACTTTTCTATTTAATGAGCCATAATTTCCTTAGCCTCTTTGTCAAACACTATTATTAATAGTGTCTGTTGAGCTTTTACCATGTGCCAGCCACTTAAGTTTTTCATTGAACAGTAACTCTGTGAGGTAAGTACATAGCCCCACTTCATAGTGGTGGAATAAAGATTTGGCACAGAGCATGACTCTAAAGCCAATACTTTAATGGCTATGGATTATACTGCCTCATACTAATACTGTATTCTTTCCATTTTGTTTATAAAATTTGTGCATTATTACCTCAGAACGTTGTCCCCACCCAGAGGCTTTTTCTGTGAAATGAAATATTAGTGTTTAGTATAGAGGCATAAAGTTATGGTACTGAAGTAGGATAGCAAGCTTAAACCTTAGCTCACATATGTAAAAAGCTTTTCAATAAAGCATTTTAAGGCTGAATGACAGAGGCAGCTGTGTTATCTTATTTAACATCACTCGTAAATAAAATGGTGAATTTTGCCCAAGAAATCATAAAGAAGTTTTTATAAATTTTAGCTATTAAGTGTTTATTGCAGAGTTATAGCATTCTACAAAGATCAGTTTATCTTAATGGAAAGAGAGTGCCTGTCTTTGTCCAGTGGAGCAGTTGGCAAACTCAAACTGGCAAAGATGCCCAGCCCTTTAGGTTGCCACAAATGACGGCAAATGTGTTTCTAAGCATGGTTGTCAGTTTTAAAAGTGTGAGGCAGCGTGTTAACAGGGCAACACTATGAACTAGACTGTGCCACTAGACCTCCCATTTTGGTTTTAAGGCCTTCATACTCTTCTTCCCCCCATCCGCTACCCCTAAAACCATGGGGGTACTATTTCTTCTGTAGGGCAAAATGTAATTCCTCTTTGGTTTTTTGTTTGTTTTTTTTTAAACATTGAAAAATCAGGATGTCTCCAGAAAAGAGCACAAAAATACAATCAGTAGCAGATACATAGGCAGATGAGTAAGGTGACTAGATGAGTAAGGTGAAAAGGTCTGTACCCATGACCATACATAGGTTTTGCAGATGATATTTCTACATTCTTTTTCTTGTCATAGTTAAGTACCATCGAGTTGACCTTCCAGTGGGTTTTTATAGGCAGTAAATTACACGAAAAGAGATTGCCCATCTTTCTGGTGAGAGCTGGTGGATTTAAACCATGTATCTTTGAGTTGGCTATGAAGCTTCTTTCCCCTGGGCCACCAGAGCTCCTGTTTTGGTTTTAATGTCTACATGCTCATCTTTTTTCCCCCACAAACCATTGACTCTACTGTTTCTTATACATTCTTATTAGTATATACTATAAAGACATTCAGCATTTATAGCAGAACCAGCTAATGCTTTGTAAGCTTCGTAGCCATAACAAAGCAACCAAATGGATTGAGTTGCTACTTCTGGGACCTTGTAAGAACATCAGACATCAAGGTCAATTGGTATAACATATTCCACAAAGACAGTATTCTTCATCCTACTTTGGTAAGTAGTGACTGGGATTATAAACACTTTCAGGTAGCCATCTGTTGGTCTCTCCCTGTCTGAAACAAAAAAGAGGGAAGGAAAGGGAAGATGTGTAGAAACAATTAGTCAAAAGTACTAACAAACCAAGCAAACCTGAATTTAATGGTGCCTCACTTTTACTGCTGACCACTCTAAACAAATGACAGAATATCCCAGATAAAGTAGGTGAAAATGTACAACAAAACTCAAAACATAAAAAAAAGCCAGGCTTATTGGTGCTGTAGAGGACTGGAAGCCGCAAGGCTCTGGCTCTTATTCACCCTTCTATCCTAGAACTACACTTAACCTATATGGCCCAACTTTGAACCAAACAATAGACAGCCCATATAGGGAGCTCTGGTGGCTTAGTGGTAATGAGTTGTGCTGCCAAGTTGAAAGCATATGGTTTGAAGCCACCAGCTCTTCTGCAGGAGAATGGTGGTCAATCTTCCCATGCGATTTACAGCCTCTGACAAGCCATCGGAAGGTCAGCTATGAGTCTGTTCCTACTCTACAATACAGTCGAGATAAAGTGACACCAGGGAAGCATTCACTCCTTAGACAGACCAACCATATAAGGTCAAAAGAGAAGCATTCGCCCAAGGACAAATCCCTGAGACAGGAAGGAGGAGGTTAGAAGGATTAATGGGAATAAGAATTACTGGGGGAAAAGTGGGGAAAGTGTAAATTACCTTATGAGTATTGTACTTAATATTATAAAACAGAATGTGTATAAGTTTCATGAAAAACCAATAGGTTTTGTATATTTTCACTGAGATCACAATAATAAAGTCTTGACACTTTTAGTACAGAAGCACAAAATTAAAGTTTTATTCAATTGTTCTGTTTTTAGATGAAATATCAAAAGAAGTCCTGAAGAAAATGCAAAGAAGAAATGATGATAAGTCTATATCAGATGCACGCGCTCGTTTCCTAGAGAGAAAGCAGCAGAGGACCCAGGAGCACAGTGACACATTGAAGGAAACAACCTAAGAAGTGGCCCCTCCAGTTCAGGAAGTTGGAAG
>NW_006400007.1:1020629-1022906 GCF_000299155.1 Elephantulus edwardii
GTTTTTTTATATAAAGGTATATTGTTTAAAATAGTAGCTATAGCCATTAACCAAAGGACAGATAAAATATAAAATATATATATATGTGAGTTCTTTTTTAGATCTACCTACATGCTTTGTATCAGCATCATGTATGTCATTGTGACTGTGCTTTCAAATAGCCCCTCACCTGGCCTCATCTCTTGCCTCCAATTGCTTAGGGAAGATCTTAAACATCTAGTATGTCAGATCTTTAGATTTTTCAAAGCAGCCAGTATTACAGCACTGTTGTTTCAAATTGGAGCCTAAAGGCTAGTTAGTAGCACACTTGGGCCACACTTAGCATTTTCCCCACCCTTGTTTACTGCCTTGTATTCTTACTGTCTATTTATCTCTCTCCTCCACTAGATTATGCGCTCCTTGTGGGCAGGGACTGTGTCTACATCTTTGTAATTTTCATAGTGCCTAGCATAGTGCTTTGCACATAGTCATTCAGTGTTTGTTAAATAAAACTGTAAGTGTCATTAAAATTCAAAGGCAATATTATGTGTGTTTCTAGATATATTTTTGAACCTATACATCTTAAATATCTTAATAGATGACTAACTTTTCCACTTGTTTGCTTGGAATCTAAACAGTTTTCTGTCTGGTATTAGAAACTTAGAAGTCTTTATGGAAAAGTTACATGAGGACGTAAACCCACGTGTTTATTCTAGAAATTAAGTAGTTTTTCTGAACGCTTACCAGTATTATTAATTTATTCTGAGTGTGATAGACACTTTTAGTCATTTAATCTTGTAGGGTTTTCTCTGAAGTAATGCATTTCTCTAGGCTTTGTCTGAGAGAGCTACAGATTGTTATAAAAAAGTTCATTTAGTTCATTAAACATTTGTTAAGCACACATTCTAAATCTAACCTGTATTCAGATATTCTCCATTTTCCAAATGTCATTTCATGATCTCGTGAAGAATCGTTTATTACTTTTAGTCTCATTTAATCTGGAAATGGTTCTCTATCCTTCTTTGTATTTCACAGCATTTGTATTATTTTATTATTATTTTTATTTTTAATAGACCATTTATTTTCTAGAATATCCTCAATTTGGGTTTCTCTAGTGTTTCCACATGGCTATGCATTTTTTATTGGTATGTTGCCTCACTGTTGGAGTATCCTTTCCAACGTGCCATATTTGGAGGTACATGATATCTATGTAGGTGGCTCTGGCAGCCCAGTGGTTAGAGAGTTGCAATGGTAGTCCAGCAGATAGTTCAAATCTGCTGGTTGTTCTTTCGGAGAAAGACACGCAGTCTCCTTTCTTGTGATTTACAGCCTCTGAAAATCCTCTGAAGGGCCAACTTTGAGTCCATTCTAATTGGATGACAATGAATATGCTGCTGCTGCTGTTGCTGCTGTTATCTATTGTTATTGAGTTGGAACCAACCCATAGCTGACCCTCCAGTGGGTTTTCAGTGGCAGTTAATTGCATGGGAGGAGTTTGCCCATCCTTCCCTGGTAGAGCAGCTGGTGGGTTCAAACCACATGCCTTTAGAATTGCAATGCAGTTTCTTAACATTAGGCTAGCCAGTCTAATCATTCTTGTAATTATTATGGAATTTATGGAAGAATAATTTGAAGTCATGTGAAATATGACCCTCTAGATTTTGCATTAATTATTGCCAGAATCCTTTTTATTCTTAATGGTTCCAGAGTGATTTGCCCTTCCCCTATCTCCTTTCTATATTATTTGTTGGCATTGTATTGTAAAGAGCACCTTTCTTTGCAGGATGAATTTCTAAAAAACAGATGTTAGAAATAGCCTGAATCAAGACAAAGAGATAAAAAGCCTAGTGGCAAACAGTTTATTTGTTGCAGAGTGGCAAATGGGCCACTTCCTGTTGTCAAGTGGTTTCAGGAAGGTGAAAACTGCCTGTGATGCTAAATAAATTTAAGGAAGAAACTTGATAGCTAGGAAGAAAGACTTGAGCCAAAAACCAGCCTGTGAAAACTCCGTTGAGTCCCACTGGTTATGTTTACTATCAATCACAGTTCTGGTAGGGATAGTTCATCATCATGATTGAGATCCATTCAGCAGCAGCTAGCAGTAACAATTAACATAGAAGTTGGATAAAGTCAGCTTATGGAAAGCTTTGATAGCCATACTATGGAATTTGGACATAATTTGTAAAGGATTTATTTCCATAATAAACCAAAATATGACTTTGAGTCTATCCCACCTGAATTTCAGAACCATCTCAGGAACAGATTTGAGGCTTTGAACACTAATGAACGAAGGCCAGA
>NW_006400007.1:1024441-1054004 GCF_000299155.1 Elephantulus edwardii
GGAGGATAGAAGGAGAATTGATGCCTTTGAGCTGTGGTGCTGGAGAAGAGTATTGAGAATACCATGGACTGCTAGGAAAACAAACATATTTGTCCTGGAAAGGGTTAAACCGGGTGGCTCCTTGGAGGCAAGGATTCTGAGGCTCCGATACTGTGGACATGTTGTGAGGAGAGACCGGTCCTTGGAGAGGGACATCATGCTTGGGAGAGTGGAGGGACGGTGCAGGAGAGGAAGGCCCTCTGTGAGGTGGATTGATTCAGTGACTGGGATAATTGGGATGGGAGTGTCAGAGACAGTGCGATTGGCACGGGACAGAGCGGAGTTTAGGGCTGTTGTACATAGGGTCGCTATGAGTCGCAGGCGACACGACGGCACACAACAACAACAACATGTTTGTAGTATTGGGGATGTAGGATCTAGGCAAGGCAAGCTTGTGAGGGGAGGTATTCCCATATCAGGTATGGAGGAATTTGTTCATGAAGAAATGGAGTATTGCCTTCAAATTATTAAACAAAAAGAAGACATGTTACAGTAGAAAAATTAGTAAAATATAGCCATTTCATAAAAGAGAACATGAATGAGTAATCAATGAATCTTTCTAATAATTAAGGAAATATGGATGAATACCACATTCGTGCTATAATTAGCAACAAATAATATGTAAAGTGTTGGTTAGGGAGAATAAATTAAACATTAGAGATACTTTTTTTTTGTCCCAGTAATATGCTTCTTTTATTTTTGTGCCTTTATGTTAAAATACATATTTAAACAAGGAACAAAGATAATATTGAATTTTTCCATAGACTTTGGCTTCTTATTTACAGTGTTACATTGTAAATCATATTCCACTGTACACAAATTCAAGACTCTGCATTACTGTTCTTCTCAAATACTCATTATAGAACTTATAGCTTGAGGCTATGCAGTGTTGAAGTTTAGAAGAGCTAGAGGGGAAAAGTACAAATTTTATCAATAGTACTATTATTTTAAAAGGTCTGACCTCAATTCTCTTCTAGATTGTTTCACTGAAATCATTCTTTGTTACCGAAAAACGCCCCATATGAGGTATGAGGACCACAGTTTAAGCTACCACAGGCTCCACTTAAACTGGTTAACAAATAAAAACACGTCATTACTTATTAAGATTATTATATGCTACAGTACCACTGTCAGACCATTTAAACGGGCAGATTGACTCTTCATTTCAGACAAATCAACAACAGTTGGCACCTCTTTATGAAATTAAAATTATTTCCTGAAACTTTTAAGTTTTGCTTTGTAAACAGTTAAAGCACACATTTTGTGAAGAAGATTTAATCATTTCTGTTTTAGTTTACACATTAAAGAGAAGTTACTATTTTTTAAGGAAGAATTGAGTACACATACACACACTCTTTCTCTCTCTCTCTCACATACACACACACACACACACACACACACACACACACTTTCAGTCAAGCTCACACACATAACTAAAAGCTAGCTACAGCAGCACTTGTGCCTCGAATGGTGCATGAGGTTGTATGAGGAATTCCAGAAGGAGGAAGATGAAACATCCAACTTTGGTTAAAAGGCCCAGAAAGCCGAGGTTCTGGAATGCTTCTCAGATGTTTCCTGCTCGACCTGAAGACTCAGTTCACTGGGCTATCCAGGCAGCACACCCCACCTTCGATTGCTACGGACTGTCCTGCCACCGCACCCAGAGGGAGCCTGGAAATGTGGGTCTTGGCTTTCCCATCCTGTGACGACATGTATCCAACACACATGCTTTCCACTGTGTGGCTCCACAGAAACTCCACCAGGAGTCTCTGCTCACTCTGTGAGGAGTCAGGCTCTGCAGAGCATCTGCAAGACCGGAGGACAATCACCCCACCCCCCAAGAACGCTGTCTTCACTTGCAAGGAAAGGTGAACTGATAAACTCTTTTGCATAGACTCCAACAGTGTTTGATGAGTTTCCTCAGCTTGCAAAGCATGTGAACGTTATCGAGCCAGTATGGTGCGAACGAGATGCTCTCCACATCCTGAGGTACTCACAGTGTGGAGTAGGGATTATGAGCTCCAGTGTTTTCAGCCCAACAGCCATATCCATAATGAGCAGTCTGCCCCACTCTCCCGGGATGCTTCAAGGCCAGACCTCCACTGGAAACAGCAGCAGCAACATTCCCTTCTTGATCCACAACCACGGCACCCACTGTGTCCAAAGTGCTTGAATCATTTACCTTTTCACTTGATTGTTTTCTTTTCTTTAGTTGAACAAAATCGGTTTCTACCCTTTCTGCAAGCTCTAGTTTCCTCTTGTTTCTTTTAAATGCAGCTAAACTGAATCTTGTAGCCATGATGCTAGGAGAGCAAGAGGGTATTCCATGATCTATCGCCCATCTGTAAACACCTCCAACTAGAAAGCAGGGAGGAATTCTGCCAGCCGAGAGCTTGCCCTTCTGTCCTTCACACAGAAGACGATTAGCAACGGCAACTGGGTTTTTAATTCCACTCAGTGCTCCAACTGCTCCAAAATGCAAAGATTTTCCATCCATTATGCTGGCATCACATTCAATCTTACCCAAAAGATTGAGATTAGATCCCATTCCTGCATTTGTAAAAGGAGAATCCTCAAGTTCCACCAGAGCTGCAGTGACTGCATCTGTTGCAAGGGAACCAGCCTGCAGCTTTTCAATTGCCTTTTGGCAATCTCGTTTGCATACATGTTTGTACTCCTTAGCTTTGGATTCAGAATGATAACCTGCACCTGCATGGACCAATACAAAGCCCCCTCGTTTCTCTTTACGAGTCTGCTCTGTTTCCACCTCCTTGGCTATTACTTTAACAGTTGAAACCTGAGATGATCTGGAAGCCAGCCGTTCTCCTGAACTCATCCCCTTCTCCATGGTTATTCTCCAAGGTTACCATCTTCTAATGTGGAAAGAGCATACTTTCATCCAAAAGCAATGTCAGGAGAGGAATTACCCCGCTTCCAGTCCCAAGCCCTCCTAGAGATACTTTTACTATAATCTAGTAAAGTTAGCAGTGTGATGTATTTAATCTATACCCCAACAAGACACTCTTAGATTTATATTCCAAGAGCTCTGAGATTATGTAACATACCTTATTCCTTAACAAAACTTGACCCCTTTAGATTTAGCATCAATTAATGATTGATGCTAAATGTATAAATTGTGTTAGGTATAATACATCTAAAACTTTTAAATATATCATTGTTTCTAATAGCAAAAAAACAATTTAAACAATAGAAATTGTTATCAGTTGGCAAGTAGTTGAATAAAATGTGATAGGCTCTTGCCTGCACCTCCATGAAGAGTAACTCTGAACCCTAATCCTATCCTGAGCCAGTCTTACTGACTCTGACACATTTAACCCCTTTATCCCAGTTACTGTGTCAGTTCATCTCCAGGGCCTTCCTCTCACACTACCCCTCCATCCTTCTAAGTATGATGACCTTCTCCAGGGAGCAACTTGGTTTCACCCTCTCCAGGACAAACATGTTTGTTCTTTTGGCAGTCCCTGGAATGTTCAGAACTCTTCAGCATCACAACTTAAAGGTATTGCTTCTTCTGTCATCCTTATTCATTATCCAGCTTTCTGATGCAAAGCAAGTGATCATGAAGACCATGGCTTGGGTCAGGTGCACCTTAGTCCCTAAACTGACATCATTGCTCGTGAGCACTCTGGCAAGATGTCTGACAGTAGATTTTCCCAGTGCAGTTCATCTTTTGATTTCCTGACTGCTGGTGCCAACAGTGTTGATTGTGGAACAAAAACAAAAACCACCCAAGCTGAAATTGTTAACAGTCTCAATCTCTTCTCCACCTATTATGGTGTTGCCAGTTTTCCAAGTGGTGAGAATCTTCGTCTTCTTGATGGTGAGCTTCAATCAATTTGAAAGCTGCAGTTCTTGACCTTCTGCAGCAAACACTTCAGGCCCTCCTCAGTTTCGGCATGCAAGGTTATAACAATCTGCATAATGCAGGTTGTTGATGAATCTTCCTCCAATCCTAATGCCACATTCCTCATTAAGCCCATCAGAGTAAACGGCTTTATAGGTTTTACTAGGCTGAAATCTACATAGGCAGATCACCAGTCTCTCACTCATGGAATGAATTGGTTGAACTGCCTATTTTTTCGGTTAGCAGCTGACGGGTTAACCATGTGCCACCTAGGCTCCTTTGTTGAAAATACTTAACCCAAAATAAAGCCTAGTGTTTCCTTAGCTTCAATCCAGATAGCACATTTAACATCACATGATTATAAGTGTTACAGCACACCACCCACAGAATACTTTATTGCTAGTCTCTGACATTTCCACAGAAAATTACCATTTAGAATTTCTACTTCACTAGAAAATACTATCATTCTTTTCAGAATAATAGACATTTCCAGATTATTTTTGAATCCTCACCCTGAATTGAGGTGGAAATGTGTTAAATTTTTATATCAGATTAAATAAATCATTAAAAATGTGTGATACATACGCTGAAGCTTTAGAATAGATTGTTAATTTTTCCATAGCTATACCAAAATAAACTCAATGTTACATATAAAGGATGAGGAAAACATTGAGGTAAGTACTATTCAAGAATTTCACCAGAAGTAAACTAGTTTGTTAATGATACATAAAGTTAAATACTTTTTATATTTTCTAGTCCAAAATTAACCCATAATTGCAACTGAAAAATAGTTACACCTTTTTTTACCAGCAGCAAAACAAAATTATATGATAACTAAAGGTTTCAGGGTTAAGCAACTGATTAACAACTATAGCAATTCTCAAGTCGTTAACCCTGATACTAAAACAAGTTAATACAGTAGGACCAAATTAATAATTAAGCTAGAGACAAAGGAAAATTTCGAGTCTAAATTTGAAACAAAGCTTGTATAATGTTCTAATTTTGTGAATAGCAACAAAATTTATTTTTGCAAATAATGAGAGTTAAGATTTCTCCCTCCTATAAAAAGGCTGATGATTTAGTGAGGAAATAAGAATTACAGTTTTGATTATGAAATACAAGTAAGTATTGATTTTTGTCATTCAGACCCAACTCTGAGAATTTCATGTCCAATCTTTTTTTTTCTCCATTAAATTATTAGGACTGCCGTAAGAACATAAATGTATCTTGGAAGAAGTACAGACAGAATACTCCTTAAAAGCAAAGACTGTGAGAATTTATTTCATTATTTTGGGCAGATGGGATGAGTCCTTGGACAAGGACATCATTCTTGGAAAGTTGAAGAGTCATATAAAGGGAAGACTTCTAAGGAAATAGATTGACACAGTGACTTCAATGATGGCCTTAAGCATGGTGGAGATTATGGCGATGGTGGACTATCAGGGAGGTTTTCCATCTCTTGTAAACAGGGTTGCTCTGAGTTGGAATCAACTCTTTGGCAGCTGACAACAATAGCATATAATGCAGTCCTCTTTTTACATCAGAACAAAATGTTCAAACCCATTGCAGTCAAGTCAAAATTGACTCAGCCATCCTTTTGAGACAACAGAACTGCCTCTAGGGTGTCCAAAGCTGTAAATTTTTATGGAAGCAGACTGCCACCTCCTTCTCCCAAGAAGGGTAGGTTTGAGCCACTGACATGTTAGTAAACAACCTAAGTTCTTTATGAGTGTGCTACCAGAGCTCTTTATAGAGATACAGTCTAGTATAACTTCGAGATAGCAACCTCTGGTTTGACTTGGTATTACTGTTTCTCAGACACCTTATTAGTTTTAAAGATCTCTTACTGCCTCACTCATTTGTACTTTTAACTCATTTCAGATTTGAATTAATAATCTTACATAACAGTCAATTTTAAAAAACCTAAATAAGTTCCTATCATGTATTGTGTCAAGTTGGAATCAACTCATGGCTGACCTTCCAGTGGTTATTGCCTTTTTTAGAGGCAATAAATCACAAAAGAGGAGATTGCCCATCCTTCTCCCACAGAACTTCTGGTGGAAACGAACCATGTACAATGTGCATTCAAAATTTTAGCACAGCTTCTTAACACTAGGCAGCCAGAATGCATACAAAATATGTCAAGGCAAAACATATCTTACAAAATATGCCAAGACTTCCTGGAGAGATTAAAGACTATGTGTTGAAATTTCCCTTTCCTTAACAGTTGAGATCAAAGGCTACTATTTCCACAAAAAATTTCTGAAGTTCCCAGTTGGTAATTTTTGTGTCCTTGCCCTTCCATAATACTGTATGTCTTAGAATATTCACCTTTCAATTTTGTATAGTAGTTTTGTGCATATCCAATTGAGTTAAAGTAAAACTATCTTAGAAGGCAGAAATGGGCTTATTTTGGAATCTTTCTTTTTGTGACGTCTCTGTCACACAGTTTGTAATTTTGCCTATTCTAAATGATTGGTTTATTAACTCTAGGCATAGTGATTAGCAATGTAATGTAGCCTTGTCTTTGAATTAAATGGTTGAAACAGTTAATAAAGACTATAATAGGTTTTGTGGGTTTTTTTAAAAGACTGTAATAGCTTAAGGAAGTACAGTTTGGTATCTGAAGAGAAAAACTGGCTTAACTTTTTGTACAATATAAAATGCAGGCTTTCACAAAATTTTATAGTACTTTTTTCCAGTTTTGTAGAAAACGTGCATTTAGTTCTTTTTACAGAGTAGAAGTTGTGAATACTTTACAGACAACAGTCAGCATTAAAAGGTATGCATTAACAACACAGCAGGATGCTTTTTATTTGCAAAAAAAGAAAAATTTCTTCTGTTTTAAATGATACACCACTAAGGACGTGTTTTAAAAGTTTGTACTACTTTCAATTTGGTGAAAATGTATTGTCTACCATGTATGGTTTTGGTTGGTTGGTTTGTGTGTTTTTGTTTTTTGGGTTTTTTTTTAAGGAAAAAAAAAGCTTGAATAAATCTCCACATCAAAAAAGGGTTGGGGCCAGGGGAAGGTAAAGAAATATGTTTTATTTATCATTTTCTAGGGAAAAGAAGCTCTGGTGAAAGGAGTTGTGCTGCTGACAGTTTGGATCCACCAACTGCTCTTGCAGAAGTAAGATGGGCAGCCTCCTCTAGTCTCAAAACTGTGGTGGTATGAGTTAGATTTGACTTGAAAATGGGCTTAGTTTTTGGCTTTCTACTAAGAGCAGGACTTAGGCTAAAACAAAAATAGAGAATTAGAGAAATTGGAGTTAAAGATCATCGGTGACTCATTGAGAAGAGTTTTGAATGCCAATTTCAGTTGATGAATTAAATGGATTTAAAATTTTAATTTGAGAACAGGAATGTGGTTGAGATTATTGTAATGCTCCAGAAGTGGAATGGTGTAGGCATGCATTGGAGTGATGACTGTATAAAAAAATAAGACATGGTTGTGAGATTAAAAGACATAACAAAGTTTCACAAAGTCCAAGATTTAGGTATAGTTTTTTGCTTGCGTATATAGAATGTGTTGGTGTGCAAGTATTTGCAGTAGGATGAGAAAGGAGCACTTAAATTATGCTTAATCTGTAGAAGCATTAACTTTGTGGTTGAAATCTTTGAAAGTCTAGATAGGCCTTTACCCTGAGGGTTAAGAAATATTTAACATGTGGCCTTTATTTTCAACAGATAGAGGCTACAATGTACAAAGTGTGCTGTTAATTTCCTAATGAAAAGTAGGTATCTAAATAGAGCTTCATGCTGTTCGCAATCTTTATGTGTTGTTTTATTTCATTCACAATTGTATATGAGCTGACTGGTTGCCTGAATTTATTCCCACTCTTTATGTTGGCTCTTTAAATTGTATATTTTTCCTTTATTTTCTCCTAACTCCCACATTCAACAATGGATCACATTCTCTTAAAGATTCTGTTTGTTAAGCAACCACAAGGACCTACTTCAGACTATAAGAGAAAATAGAATTACACGGGGAGCTCTGGTGGCCTAGTGGCAAGAAGCTGCACTGCAATCCCAGAGGAGCACGGTTCGAATCCACCAGATGCTCTGCCGGGAAAGGAGGGACAATCTCCTCCTGTACCAGTCAGATCTGATTTGACAGTACACGCACACACACAAATAATAAAATAAAAATTAAAAAAATATAATTACACTCAACTCCGAACTTACCAACATGGTTAGGCTTCAAAGACCAGATCATTATGCAAAAATCAGCATAATGTGAAAATGGAGGATGACTATCACATAATTGCAAAACCAATGAGAGTCATGATCCAGCCAACTGGACACACAGCCTTACCCATCACAACCAGCGTTCATCTTGCCACACACATTGGTGTTCATTACTCTCGGATATATTTTGTTAATGTGCAAAAACAGTTGAAAAATAGATTTTTTTACTCTTGTCATAAATGGAAAATAATATATGAGGAGTATGCCTATTATAAAACATAACAATACCACTGTAATTTATTCTATTTGAAATATATTGAAAGGATATTTTAAAATTAAAAACTTTAATTTGATGCATCTCAGTTACCAAATAGGTTTTTCTGTTTTTTTATAGCCAAGGACAAATGACATAATTTCGATTTGTAGTCTTTCAACATGGTAGTAGCTGCAGGAGCAGTTGCTTAACAGGCTCTTTAAAAATTCTTTTGATGATGTGAAAATTTGTCATTAATAACTAAATTTGGTCCTGGACTAATTTCAGTTTTTGATACTGTTTCACTGTTTGAGTAGTAATAGTAAGGGGGGAAAGGAAACAAAAGTTTAAAAGATAAACTCTTATTTTGATGCTATCATTGTGTAGGACAGACTATTACAGCTATACTATAAGAATAGTCTTTAATAAGACTGATAGATGCACTATATGACTAACAGGGAAAAATAACTTTACTGCACACCCATGTTTATCGCAGCTTTGTTCACAGTAGCAAAGAGCTGGAAACAACCCAAGTGCCCATCAACAAATGAATGGATAGAGAAGCTCTGGTATATTCACACAATGGAATACTACACTGCATTGAAAAACAAGGGACTCATGCAATATTATTCAAAATGGGTGATCCTGGAGGACATTATGCTGAGTGAAATCTCTCAGTCACAAAAGGACTTATACTGCACAGTGCCACTGTTGTAAAATAGGACTGGTGTTGGGGTTGAGGGGAGAAAATAGAGATAAGTAATGTATACTGCATTGAAACAGATGACGTAGAAAACTGTTTAAAAAGGGATATATGATTAGGCATTATTGTCATGACAGGAGTCTAGATCAAAGGCTGCATAGTGGAGTGGACTTGGGGGGAGTTTGGGATTGTATAACAAAGAACTTTTCAAAGAGAAGAATGACTGGAGGGGAGGAGTGGGCAGGGAGAAAAGTGTAACAATGAATGAATGGAAATCCAAAGTCTGTAAATTTTCATTAATATTAATAATAAAAGAAAAATATAACTTTACACTGCAAAGAATTAGGAAACAAATTTTAAAGACATTTTAATAATAAAAAATTATATAACAGAATAAATCTAATGAGATGTTTGGAAGAAAATTTTAAAACATTATTGAAAAGCATGAAAGAAAACGAAGCAATGCTATCTTAATGTAAAGTAAGAATTCTGTAGTGATGACCAAATTGTAAATTCTAATCAAAATCCTAGCTTTGGAAAAAATTGATAATCTTAAAACTCCTATGTATACACAAAGGATTATGAAGATTTGAGAGAGTTTTTCAAGTATAAGAAAGTGGGAAGAAGACTCAACCTTAAGACATCACAAGCATAAAACTTGAAAGACTGATAAATTAGAAAACCTTAAAATCAAACTTTTGTTCAGGCATATCTTGTTTTACTCTGTTTCACTACATTGCACTTACTGTTACTGCTTCAGGAATTGAAAGTTTGTGGCAACCTTGTGTGGAACTTGTCTGCCAGTGCCATTTTCCCAACAGCATGTGTTTGCTTTGTGTGTTATGTTTTGGTAATTCTTAAAATATTCCAATCTGTGCATCACTGTGAGTCAGAACTCACTCAACAGTAGTGAGTATATGTTATGAGTGTGCTATTTACATGCACAAGTTATAGGTCACAAATAGGCTAAGTGTTGGTTAGTATGCAAGGTGAAGACTATGAAATGCAGTGGCTTAATCTTTGGAAACAAACTGTGTGTAGTGAAGCTGCATATGTGCATGCTCTGAACTTGCAATTCCACTTTCAGATCTTAGGGATTCTTTAAAATGTGCACAAGTATATAGGCACACAAGAATATTTGCAACACTTACATAATTGCAAAAACCCCAACAACCCCACTAAAGTAAATATAGATGTCCACTGATACAAACATTGGGTTACATTACTCAATGGAATACTAAACAGTTAAAATTGACAACTTCATTCTATGAATCGTGGATAAATCTCAAACCACACATGAGAAACACAAAAGGCACTACTGTAAACTTTCAAAACATTAGTACATTTTGTGTGTGTGTGTGTGTGTGTGTGTGTGTGTGTGTGTGTGTGTAATACTTTTCCAAAATATGGGAAAGACAAATCAAATAGGTGAGTGGAAACATACCTATATCAGGGGTACCAGCTTTTCCCTTTGATACAACTAATAAGGATTTTGTCTATAATACTGAAATTTTAAAAAAACTAGAAGAGGAGGTATACTAAATTTTAATATAGTTAGATCTATTTGTAAAGACTTTAAGAAGACCAAAGGCATTTATTAAAATTATTGAAAGAGTGTAAGGCAGACTGATTGATCTCTATTCACCAAAGGAACACAAATAAAAGCAGCTGAATCCAGAAAAGAAGAGGATTTTAAATTTCCTTTAAATTTATATATTTCAGCCCCAGGGTTTATAAAACCACCAATTTTGATTATAGACTTTAGAAGCTGGTATGAACTTATTTAAAATGCCCAAGAATAAAGGTGTGACTTTAAAGACTTAAGATAAACCTGACTCAAGCTGTGGCATTTTCAATCACTTCATGTGCCTGTGAAAGACAACGAATAAGGAAGACTGAGGAACTGATGCTACTGAATTGTGCTATTAGAAACCTATTGAATATACCATGGACTGCCAAAAGAACAAATCTTCTCTTTGAAGAGGTGCAGCCAAAGTCAAAGACAGTGAGAATGTGTTTCACATACTTTGGGCTAGTTATCAGAAGCCAGTCTCTGAAGAAGCCCATCATACTGGGAAAAGTAGAAGGTCACGTAAAGGGGATAAGAAGGATATTGTCTCTGCAGCAATGGGATTATTTAAGGATAAGGGAGATGACAAGGATGATATTTTGCACACAGGGTGGCTATGAGTTGGGCATCAACTTAGTGACAAGCACCTAAAGACAAGTTGTCCCCCTGAAACCTACAGCGTCCCTTTTCAGCCGGAAGTCGCTAAGAGAATACGCCATTGCCTTTTCCTTATAAATCAGGGTGAAGTCTCTCTCAGGGAGGAGTGATAGGGAATGGCAAAGGACACACTGACAAAGGAGATTAATCAGAACTGGCTTTGACAAGCATTGTGGCAACTGGACAATTAAAACAGACTTTCAAGGGGGGGGGGAAGAAGAACGAACTGGGGAGGAGGGTAGAGAAAATAGTGCAACAATGAATGAATGAAAACCCAAAATCCCTGTAAATGTTCATTAAAATTAATAAAATAATTATAATTAAAAAAGACATGTTGTTATGAACCATCAAGTCAGAACTGACCCTTAGCAGACCTTCTGGCCAGTTTTTAGAGGCAGATAATTGCAAGGAGGAGGTTGTCCATGCTTCTCCACAGAGTAGTTGGTGGACTTGAGCTATGTGCCTTCAGAATTGCAGTGCAGCTTCTTGTCACTAAGCCACAAGGGATTTATTAGACATTGTCATTAATGACATTAATCAGCTGTAATTAATGTCTATCAATAACTGACTGAAAAACCATTATGATTTGTAAATTTTCAAATGAAAAAAAACCCAATAAAAAAGAATTAGTAGTAATGTCTCTGCATCTGATCTGTTGACTCCGTTAGTAACCAAAAAGAAGGTAAAGGCTGTCTTTATCAGTTTTTTTATCTCCACCAAATGGAAAGCTTTCTATTCTTTTCGAGCAGTTGGTGGAATGAATCTGAATACATTTTCATTACTCTTAGTGCAAATCAACAAATATGACGTATTTTCATGAATGCTACATACTTCTCATCTCTAAAGTGTTGTGGAATGAAAAATAGTTGACTAGATACAACATTAAATTTAGTTATTTGGAACTTGAACAACTAGGAGAATAACCAGGTGTTTTTGCTTGTTTTATATCATCTACTTTTATTAGTCATGATAGGTTAAGGTAAAGCATCAAAAATTTAGTGTACCCTAGGTTTGAAACATTCAGATTCAATTTCTACATTTGTTAAGAGTATACTTAACTCCTTATTTATCAACAATTTTACTGACATTTCAAGTTTACAACAGTAAGGCAACTATTTAAAAAGTGACATATACGTGGCAGTAATGAACACTGAGGTCCAAGATGAGTGTTAACACTGGTTGTAATGGCTTAGCTTGTATCATTTTGTTGGGCCAATTTGGCAATAATGATTGTCTTCCATTTTCAAATAACATTGACTTTTGAATAATAGCCTAGTCTTTGGAACCTAATCATGTTTACATATGAGTAGTGGATGTAGTATAAAAATTTTCTTCAGTGATGAATCTATGGTCTTCAAGATTCAGAAACATTTTCTCCATGTATTGTAGGTAAAATATTGGAATAAAGTGAAAACATTATTATCAAATTAACCAAAATTTGCCAAATTAGTCTTTTGTGTTCTAAAGAAATGAGTTTACTATCATATGTGTACATTCATGGTGGCAGAGTATGAACAGGTTGGTGAGTAGGAATATGCCAAAATTTCAAGATGTTTGAAGAAATATGTTGTGGGGAATGCTTTGCTTTGTAGACAGTAATGACTGTAGGAAATGAAGAGAGGCATTTTTCAGTTAGACGGGAGAGAAATAGCACGTAACAACCATTCCTATACCTTGACCATAAATTGAGTAGAATTTTAATTTATACATCCTCTCAAGCTTTTAATTTTGGGTTTTGGATATGAAAAGAGTAAGACATCTAGCTTCCTAATTATCACTGCGGTTTATATAACTTTTCTGGGGTTTTACGTCCATAATAGTCAGCATTTTTATATTTTTTTAAAAAATTTCTTTTATTATTATTCTTTTTTTTTACTTTTTCTTTTATGTTTATACCATCAAATCAGATCTGATTGGTACAGGAGGCAATTGTTCCTCCTTCTTCAGCAGAGCATCTGGTGGATTTGAACTGCACACCTCTGGGATTGCAGTGCAGCTTCTTGCCACTAGCCCACCAGAGCTTGCCAGCATTTTTACATTTAAAGAGGACCATCTTCCTTGTGGTAACATATTGGTTTGCATACAAAATTTGTATACATGGTGTTTTATTCATGTACATTGTTTCACACAATCCATAATGTACATTATTTAATACATTCATTCATATATATTGTTTTATAAAATTGATGGCTGCCTACTATTACCACTTCTTTTCAGATCCCCATTGATTTTTCCTGTTCCTTGACATACACACATATACACAGCTCCTCATATGCTCACCAAATTCTGTTAGCCTAGTGTGGTAACTTTTAAAGGTAATCTTATGAGTCAATTTATTCCTTTGTTTGGATCGGATTTCACCCAAAGAATAACATGGGAGATACCTATACAGTGATTAATTGTAAGGCTAGTTACCTATAAGACTATTTCCAGTAGAGAAGTCACTGGAAATAGTTGCAATCTGTAACATTTTATATAACTTGACAATTGGGTTTAAGAGAAGCCTCAGTAGTCAATGATGTGAAGAGTATCAGCTCAGGTCCACTTCAGACCAAATTTATAAGGTCATTAATTAGTTTCTTCCTTTTTAATGTTCATTTACTTTTTGAGAATTGTGCTGATTGGTAATTGTGCTGCTAACCCAAAGGTCATGCCTCTCTCATAGTGTAAATGCACCAGTGATTCTGCTTGTGAAAGATGGACAGTCTCCTCCTAGGCAATTTCTACTTCTTGGAAAGCTTAAGGAAGATTAGCTATGCATGGATTCTAACTCAATGGCAATGAGTTTGAGTTTCTTGCCAGTAATCAAGTGCCTTGTATAGGCTCAAAATACAGTGGTCAGTGTATGTTAATTAATATCTGAGTCCTAAAGAAAAAAAAAACCAAAAAACCCCCAACCAAAAAAAAAGTCTGAGTCCCAAGGGATTATTACTTTTCTTATTGGCCTTTGATATACTCTTTATTTTGCTTGAAAAGATAAAGACCAAAGGGTTGAATGCTGCTGGGATTAAAAAAATTGCCCTAGAGAGTTGAGATTTTACAAAGTTGCTGTTTAAATGGCAAAACTAACTTGGATAATACTTAAGGTATATCCAGCTTGGTTTCATTAAAATCTGAAATATCATAAATGTTTGGTGCAATAGGTTAAAGATTTGCTTTATTCTCTACTGTCTGAAAAATAAAATGCCTTTGCTTGTGACTTCTGCAATGCAGCTAGTGCAAGCCATTTTTAATATGTAAAAGGTGTTGGTCCTAGTTGCTAGGTGAAAATGAACAGGTATGGACTCCTACAATAAACTGATTTATCAGATGGTATAAAATACAGTGCATAATTTAGGTTGTATAGATTTTTAGTAGCTAGCACTTCTCCACATAGCAGACCAAGCAATACAATTTTTGCTACTGGCACTTGCTATGATTCAAACAAGGGCCTATTACTGATGAGAATTCTAGTTAAAAATAAATTGAAGTAGCTAACCATTTATTTAACACGACAAGCCATTGAAATAGAGGAAGACCATCAGTGAGATGGATTGACACAGTAGCTGCAACATGGACTCAAGAATAGCACTTACTGGGTGGGCAGTGCAGGACTTGGCAGGGTATCATACTGTTGGACACTACGCATTGGAACCAACTCCATGGCACTTAGCAGAAACCACCTTACTAAAACAGCTTCTAAAACCAAAAGTCTAGGATTATAATCATCCACAGCAGTACTTTTTTCAGTTAATTCCTACTTGTAATGGCTTCATCATGTGTGTCACAGCAAAACAGTAACCTTACTAAAAAGACTGTTGCAGGTCTTCACTCTTGGAGATTGACCCATCTCACAGTCTCTACCCTTGAGATGTATCTTTGCTATCTTTCACCTTCAAGGGAAAAATAAAAAAAGACTATGTCACAGTGAGGGAAGATATGCTATTTATTTTCCAATATAACATAGTTACTAAAAACATTACCATGAAGCTACTGTATTTTTCAGGTAACTGTTAATAATGCTTCCAATTTTAAGTTTCTTAACGAGGGATTTCTCAATCTTACCCCTGTCTCTACAGCATTAATAAGGAGAACATTAAAAAGCATCTATTACTCCACCCAAATTTTATTTCTATTTAAAAGGCAGGTTTTGTTTAATGTTCACTATCTGAACCTTTCCTACTCTTGAAAAATTTTGGATTTACTGGTTTATTCATAGTGTTCAAAATGAACTAGCCATCTCTATTTTCTCTATTTCTGAAACACGCATTCATTAGGTGTCTATGTATGATGACGCAGCAGTAACTAATAGAACCTCACTCTTTTTTTTTGTTGGATATTATTCTGTTCCAAGTAGCTAAGGTAAAATCAACTGTTTTTGAGATTCTAAATATTCTTAAAACTACAGGGCCTGAGCAAAAATGCAAGACACCTAATAATAAAATTTTGTAGCCAATTCATAAGCTCATATTAGAAAAATCCCTTAGGATATTGTAGAATACATCTTCAAGTATTTGGTCTAACAAATTTTGCCAAGCATAAGAATTCCAACATGGTAGAAAGGGTTGCCCACTTCTAGTCATTCTTTTATCTTACAAAGAGAACTTCTTTTCCTCCTCAGTATGTAAGATATGCATATTGGGGAAGAGTCACTAAAATGACTAAGGATGGTTTTTTTCACACAAAGCACAACTGCTTAACATACAAAATGATAATCTTATGTGGAACTGAAAAGGTCACTTCCTCGAGATCTTTCGGGAGAAAAATAACATACAAATCAAAGGCACAAAACGCAATCTTTATTGTACTTATTCAATTATGGCTTATTTACAGGTTATGCTTCAACACTAAATTACTGAGGTTAGTCTTATTCGATAATGAAGCTGTTAGTGGACACGACCTTCTGGCTTTGAAGCGTTTATATATCCAAACATTGCTAACTTTACAGGCACCAAGGTGTTCCCTACTTTAAATTGTTCATTCCTTTCCTGCTAGCATGAAGACTCTTTGAAGCATCCTTGATTGAATTACATCTTTTATTTGATGTGGCAAAAAAACAAAACAAAACAAAAACCAACCCAAAACTTGCTAAATTCTGCTTAGAATCTTTTAGTTTATGATGTTCAAACTCTTCACACCAGACACACTGATGATCAAACTAAACTGACGGACGTCCTCCAAAATGTCCGCAGGAGCCTTAGGGAAGGTTCTTACAAGGCCAGTTTGAGATACCTAACAGATGGCCTTCACTGTTAAGCCAGTCACTTAACAGAGAATGCTGGTTCTTGTCAGAATCCACGCGTTAGCTTATCCAACAGTCAGAAGGGCGTGTTTAAGGACAGGGATGATGCTAAAGCCCATTTCGTTGTCCTCCTCCAGGGGATGTCAAACCACCCACTGTATGAAACTAGGCGGGGGAGGAGTGCAGCAGTTTGCTGCCAAGACATCTCTCTGCAGGGAAGCAGTTTCCCTGAGTCACGGAGAGGGCGGGAGGTTGGGCCCACCTGCCCACGTCTCGTCTTCGTAAGGGACCCAATATAAAGAGGCAAAGATAGTAGGGTAAGGGATAGCACTCGCCATTCCTCAAGAAGGCCCCACCGCCACCTCATTCCCAAGAGACTCTGCATTTCCAGAGAAGCTGCACTCCATTCCGGCAGCAATCAGCCGACCCTTCCCTACCAGCGTCACGTGCCCCAGGAAGGACGTGGGTGGGACTTGAACCACCAACGGAAATGACGTAGTCTCCTCTAGTCGCATGATGTGGCAAAATGAGAAAAAAAAAAAAAAAGTAGGGGTAGGGAGTAGCAAGAGGCTGGGGAAAGTGATGAGTCCAAAAAAGTAGTCCCTTCGGGTCTTATATTGGCACCTTGTCGCAGCAGTAAACGAGGCTCTCGGCGCACTGCGCCCCGAATTCTTGCGCCCGGCAAACCGCCGCACTCTGTGGAGGGGTACATAAGACGGAGGGGGTGAGACGACTTGGGCGGAGTTCTGCCGCCGGGAACCTTCCGCAGGGCTCAGCCGTTTCCGGAGTCTGCGCTGCGCCCGGTTCCGCCATTGCGGCTCTCCCGGCCCCTGGAGCCTCCGCCCCCGACCCGAGCTCTTTCGTCTGCCTGCCAGTTTCCTGCGTCCCCGGAGAGTATCCTGCTGAGCCCAGCCTCCCCCCCTCCCCATCTCCTCCTTTCCCTTGGAGAGCCCGGGCATTCGCTGCCCCGTAGCCCCAGTGACAGGAGGAGACCATACCCCCCGACAGCGCCATGGCCCAGATTCTACCAATTCGTTTTCAGGAGCATCTTCAGGTGCGGTTGGGTTAGGGCTGGTGAGGGCTGCGGAGAAGGTGGTAGTGGTAGAAAGCAAGGAAGAAGCTGGACTATATAGGCCGAAGCAGAAAGCGGTGTCGTGGGGGGGAGGGGGCTGTCGGTGCGTGGGATAGATGGAGGAGGGGGCGCTATCTTGGAATGCTTAACGCGTTAAAGAAATCTTGTGGGGCTTGAATGGAAAGGACAAGAGCCAGGGTGCAAAGGGCGGCGAAGCTAGGCCTGAGTCTCAGACTCTGCCTTGCTTCCTGGATGGCGAGAACTGCGTGTACTGATTCTCCTTTGCCCATTTTGTTCAGTTCATTCATTTGGGTAGGTGGATGGGAGGAGATTCTCTCTTGTGACTCCTGGAGCAAGGATTCTCTTCACCCCCTGGGCCATTGCAGGGCTGTCATCTCCCATTTCTCTTCTCCCTCTCCCCCATCGTGTCTGCACCTTCGAGTTGTGGGGCGGCTGGGTGGGGAGGAGCAACCTTTTTTTCTTCCTCCCTCTGCGCCTTTCAATAGGAAAAGACACCTTCCCCTCTGAGATGAGGGACGACGGCCTTCCCTGAAGCTTTAGGATCAGAAGGTCACTGAAGGAACCGAAGGAGATAGAGACTGGGGGACGTATTGCAGAGGGCGGGGTCAGTCTCAGCTTGCGTGGGGTCAAGGTCCCTAAGGGAAATTAGCCTTTTTCCCTTTCTTGATCTCTTTAGGGATGGGGCCACTCTTAGTCCGTTTTTGGTTCTAGGAGGTGGGAGAGAGCCATTCAGAGATTATTTGGGCATCTAGTGGAAGCTAGCCGATTGTTGGGCTCCTGGTAGGAGTAGCTCCTTCAGGACAGTTTGGAATTAAACAGCCCAGGGGATAGAGCACACCTGCTTTGAACTATTCAGGTCTATTTGGTGTGTAATTGGCTCCCTTTTTGCAGGTTCTAGAATTCTTCCACTACGATAGCTTATCCTGGAGGCAGCCAGACCGTTGTCTTTGTCTGGCAGCATGCCAAAGCAGAGCCAGGCAGGTGATCCTTGGAGGGCTTGACTGAATCCAGACTTTTCGGTTCTTCAATTTCCTAGGTTCACCAGTCCTACTTCTACTTATTTTTTACCTTATCTGAAAGAATTACTTGCTTGTTTTCATCCCAGATACCCCTTAAAAGAGCTGTAATAGAATACAGGCTTCTGAGGAGCTAGTTCCATTAAAAAAAAATTATAGAAAACTCAGCGGTATATACAAAACACTGATGCTGGTGATGCATTGGACATGTTCCCAGTGAAGGCGATTTATATTAATTTCTACTGTAACTATTTCTTTTTAGCTATTCTCATTTTTGCCTGCATCAGCAAGAATTGCTTTTCCTTTAAGACTTAAATTGTAATAGGTAGCAAACCTATAAGACAAGTTGAATAATGAATTTCCTTTAGTCATCTGTAGTTTGCAGGATTACTACTCTGAAGTAATGGAATATAGCATTACAATAAAACCACCACAGTTTCAAAAGATTTTTTTAAAAGTTAACAGAACAGGCATGTAAAAATTCTTTACACACACACACACACCCCAGTCTGGTTACTGTGACTAAAGTAAGGTGTTAGCTGAGTATGGATGGTTAGGAAAGACTGGTTTGGAATATGAAAGAAAACAGGCTGTTCTCCTGCTAACGTGCATTTGAAATACAATCCTGTAGACAAATGTGTGTAAACCATACACAAGAGAAGCAGGTACAGCTGCTGCTGAGTTTACATGACTGAAGCGATTGCTATCTAGTTAATTTCAACTCAAGGCAACACTATGAGGTTTATAACCCACTATAAAATATTACTCGTTGATCTGTTAACTAAAATCAGTAAAAACACCCATAGCTTTTTTTATTAAAGAGCAGACAAAAATTGTCAAATGATGGGGGGGGGGAATTCAACAATATCACCAATTGAAGACAGATGTAATACAGGTGCACTTTTTAATTGGTTTAACGTTTCTGCAGATACCTTGAATAGAGCCTTTCCTTCTCAAATAATCTTAAAGTTCTGAGTATAAAGCAGTTTGGGGAACAGTATTTGGAGAGTGGGGAGGACCAGCCATTTTTGGAAGGCAGTGATAAACACTTGTTATTGTGAATGTATGTCTCATTGGATAATCATTATTTTCAAGTAGAAATCAAATCATTAGCCTTTTCTAGAGTATATTGCCTGGCTTCTCATTTTATCCCTTTTAAAGAAAATTGATAGAGATTATTTCAGTTGACAACTTGGGCCTATGATTTCTGATCCTTAGCCAGTTGCTAAGTAGCAGAAAACTTTCTGAAACACTTGGGATAAAATTGGGAATAAGAAATGAGGTACTTGAGTAGAGATTTAGTTGTTAAAATGTCAAAGATTAATTGTAAAGAATTTTCTTTTTATCAGTTTTAACTACCAGCCAACAGAAGGATATGTCATCAAAGCTCAGAACTACACATAAATATTAATATTTTCAATTATGCATTAGAATTTTTTTAAATGGTATTTAGGGTAATGGCAATCAGCAAATGAATTCCTATTTGAGTAAGGCAGTCTTAGGCTGTATTTAAACAATTACCATTTCTTGGCACACTGAGTATTTTTATGATAGCTCACATATCCCATGGAATCCTCAGGTTGTGGAAAGCCTGGGATTAAAATTCTGCCTGCTCTGTTCTTCTTGGTTCATAAATGCAAACATGGATTGTGAGTTGGATGGTAGATATTCTTCCTTTAGTTGTGCTTTTCAAAGAGAAAACAATGATACACATTTCTGGAATATTCTGTGTGCCTACCTATACATTACCTGGAAGAAGCATATTCTTGGGAATTATGCTGCATTCTCCTTTAGAAACTGAAACTGTTGTATATTTCAGAAATTTCCATGGTCCATTTACTTAGCTTAAAGGGATATGACTAAGTCTTAGGATTATAAGCTTGAAAATGATTTGACTTGAAACTTGTGTAAAGAACTGTAATCATTTTCATTTCAGTTTGTCATGAAATTAATAATTTTTGGAACCTTGGTTGTTTGCTGTTACTTTTCTTAGTTATTTTTTAAAAAAAATTTCTTAAATTTTTTTGTGTGTGTACCGTCAAATCAGATCTAACTGGTATAGGAGGAGATGGTCCCTCCTTTTCCAGCAGAGCATTTGGTGGATTTGAACCACGCACCCCTGGGATTGCAGTGCAGCTTCTTGCGACTAGGCCACCAGAGCTCACCTACTGTAATTATAATTTGAACCTTAATTTTCAAAGTTTTACTTTATGTCCTCAGCTTTTTAGCTAACTTACTTAGACATATTCATTGTCACATTTGTTTTGCCCTTTGAGGGTCATTGTCCAGTACAATTTTCTGCAATGATGGACATGTCTGTTGACCACATCTGGAGATTGAACAAGTGAATGTGGCTCATATGACTGAGGAACTGAATTTTTACCTTTACTTATTTATAATGAAATGTAAATACAATATGAGAGTTTTTATTACTACATTGAACTGCAATTAGAGATCATACGGATGTGCTTTGCTTTGTGCAGCCCTGTTGGTATAGCGTTATGTATCAGGCCATTAACCCAAAGGTTGCCTGCTCTGATAGAGAAAGATGGACAGTCTTCTCTTGTAAAGATTTACTGCCTGTGGGCAACCCAGTGAGGATCCCTATCAAGTGAAATTGACTGGACAGTAGTCCAGTCTTTCTGTTTTGTTTTAATGTGCTTTATAAGACTGAAAGTTTCTTTTACTGCTTGTATTTCTGCACTTAAAACATTTTGTTAGTAGGGAGCTCTGGTGGCCTAGTGGCAAGAAGCTGCACTGCAATCCCAGAGGTACGCGGTTCAAATCCACCAGATGCTCTGCTGGAGAAGGAGGGGCAATCTCCTCCTGTACCAGTCAGATCTGATTTGACGGTATGCACAAAAAAAAATAATAAAATTTAAAAACAACAACAACAAAAAAAACCCCAAAACATTTTGTTAGCTGAAATTTAAGACAAGATCCTAAAACTGTTAGGAAGTGGTATTGGTGAACACATGACTGTGAATGGAGATGAATAATCAGCATATTTCTTTAGAGCCTGTAATAAAGCAATGAATATGGTTGGTTGCTTTCAAGTCTTCACTTAATTCCTTCATTTTCACTCCCTAAATAGCCAAAGAAAATTACTCGGGAAGTAATGCCTAAGGGAACACGGTGTCAGTGTGGGATTTGAACTTGGGTCTTCTGACAAAATGTTTCAAGGAAATTAAAGAATTGTCCTTAAGAAAAGTTATATAGGACCCTAGTGTTCTTCCCTTCCTTTTGATTTTGACCCCAAAAATCAAGATGTGTGACTAGTGATGGAGTCCTTAGTGAATTGCACTGCTGATACAAAGCAGTACCTCTCTGGGGTTGGAATCCACTGACAGTCTTCTGTGCAGTTTATAGTCTTGGAAACCCAGTGGAGGTTTCACTATGAGTTGTAACCAATTTGACAGCAAGAGGAATTTGTGCTTTTTAAAAATAGTGGATAGAGCAAGAATCTAGTTACTTGGACCAGTGCTGCCCAATAAATCACAGATGTACTAGCCATGGTAAAGGGAGAAAAATGTTAGAAATTTTTAAGTACATTTTCATTTCAGGTACCCCAGAATTATTTTTAACAGTATTTTAAGATTGTTATTTTTGTTGTGTGCAGTTACACTGGAACTGACCCATAGTTGACCCTCTAGTGGGTTTTCAGAGGCAGTAAATCGCACAGGAGGAGATTGCCGATGTTTCTTCCACAGAACAGCTGGTGGATTTGAGCCACATACCTTGGGTTGGCAGCACAAATCCTCACCACTAAGCCACCAGGGTTCCCTTCAAGATAGATTCAGAATTTCATAATGAGATATTACATATTTTGTCCATAAATTTTCAACATCTTTGTATTTTATAATTAGAGCACATTTAAAATCAGACTTTCTTCCTGTACTTGTGAAGTCTGTCTGAATTGACTCAAAGCGGAACCTCCAGCAGGTTTTCAGAGGGAGTTAATCAAATGGGAGGAGATTGCCCATCCTTGTGCCTTCGGGATTGCAGTGCAGCTTCTTGTACGTACATCTTGTTATGACTCACAGGGACCCTATGAACAAAAGACTTGAAGCCCCTCTACAACTGTCGGCATTTATCAAAGTTCATAGAGTTTTTGGAGGCATGTTACTTAGGAAGTGGATGCCACTCCTACTTCCAAATCCTGTCATAGTATGTTATTGTTGTTATGTGCTTAGGCTACAAAAAATTTTAAAAGCAAATATGCATATCTAGGTTATTCCACACACATGCTTGTTTCCCACTAAATGACTTCAGTGTTAGTTTTAAGTTCATTTAAAATTTAATATACAGTTTACCAATCTTAGTCACATTTCAACTGGTTAATACATAGCACTCATAAATTACTACTGGCAACTCAAGAGCACATGGTTTGAATCAACCAGCAGCTCTGTGGGAGAAAGTTGGGCGGTCCCCTTCAGTGTGATTTACAGTTTCTGAAAACCAGCTGGAGGACCTGTTATGAGTTGGTTACAAATCAATGATGTGTAATTCACAGAATTACCCCAGTTTAAAATGAACCTTTTTTTTTTTTTTGGTAAAGAAAAATCTGTATTATAGCCTTCTTGTTAACTGTTTTATCAATTTCAGAGACCCCATGTATGCAGACTAGACTGACGACTACAAATGGTTTCCAAGGCTGTGATCTTTTGGAAACAGATTGCTAGCTTGTTTTCTAGGGTCCCTCCATGAGAGTTCAAACCATCAACCTTTTGGCTAGCACTTTAGCTGCTTTCACCGTTCAAAAGACCTAAACTACACATTTAAAAACTCACTGTCACGAAGTCAGTTCAGACACTTAGTGACTGATCCTATGTCAGTCACCTTTCTCAGCTTGTAGATCTTAATGGGAGGAGACTGCCTATCTTTCTGCTGTGGAGAAGGGGGGATTTGGATTTCAGGAGACATGAAGCTTTTGGTTACCATTGCAACATGCTTTTGACTCTGTGCCACCAGAGCTTCTTCAGATAGATATGGTGTCTTCGTGTGCCATTAAGTCAGAACTGATTCATAGCTGACCCCCCCCCCCGCGCCCCCCCAGCGGATTTTCAGAGGCTGTAAATCATGAGAAGACTGCCAGTCTTTTCCCATGGAACAGCTGTTTGTTTCAAACTCCTTGTCTTTGTATTGGGAGCACAGCTCATTACTGTGACCATCCAAATGTATGGGAAAATACTTGAGGTAGCACTTAAGAAACATTAGTTCCTAACTTATGTAATTTCTGTTCATTGTATTTTGTTCAAGTATTAATTAATCATTGACCCAATACATCATTTGCAGGTCTTGGTTTTTTAAGTTAAACATTTGCATTCACCTAAAATTTGAGTATCATTTACATATCAGGCACTAACTTTATTAGCCTGTGGGGGAACATGAACACAATAGATGTCACTTTGCATTCAAGATTGCACTGATCACTTTGCATTCAAGATTGCACTGATTAGCTGGTAAAGACTGTTAATACATCATTACAGTCATGAGTGTTTTCTATTTATTAATCTTTTGTTGTGCTTGATAGTATGTAGAACTTCATAAAACATTCATAAAATAAAATTTATAACCCTTCTAAATTCTTCCTAGAAGAAAGACTTTTTTTTTTAAATTTTTGTGTGCATGTACCGTCAAATCAGATCTGACTGGTACAGGAGGAGATTGTCCCTCCTTCCCCGGCAGAGCATCTGGTGGATTTGAACCGTGCACTTCTGGGATTGTAGTTGCAGCTCCTTGCCACTAGGCCACCAGAGCTCCCCAAGAAAGACATTTTTAAGTTAACTTTTCATTCTATTTCTTGACTTATCATTCAGTGCCATTGATACGTAGTTATTGCTCAAGTGTATGTTGTATCTGGTAAAATAACTCATAGGGTAGGCTTTTGTATTTCAGATAATGACAAAGCAAATAGTCTCACTTAGTTGAGAATTAGAAGTTCAACATAAAAAAGACCCTCAGTGAGGTGAATTAACTTAGTGCTCCAACAGTGTGATCAAACAGCAGTGATTGTGAGGACGGTGCAGAATGTGACAGTGTTTTGTACTGATATATATAGGTTGCTGTAAGTAGGAACCTACTTGATGGCACTTAATAGGAATAAGAGAGGGAAGTAAGGTTATAGCCAGCTTTTAGTTTTTTATGTTAAAATAGACATTTTCTAAATTTTATATGTATGCTGTGCTAAAGCTACTTTATAAAATCAACTTATGGTGTAAGCCAGATATCTCCAGCTCTAGGTGGTTATTTTTCCCCTCTCTTTGCCCACTGCCTTTGGCTAATGCTCTTAACTCAAAGCAATGACTAAAAGCTTGGATCTGAATGTATTACACAAAACCAATCTGTCAGACTTGCACTTTGTGAGTCTCTTGTTTTGTGTTATGAAAGGTATCCCAATTTAAAATATTATCCTGTAATGGGGAATAACTGGAATAAACTCTTAACTTTAAATATACAGACCCTTAATTGACTCTTAAAGCTATTTGAGGGCCTTCTGTGTGCCAAGAATTACACAGCAATTTTTAAATACATTGTTAATTATATAGAGAACCCTTTCCAGTAGCATTATTTTACATATAGGGAAACTGAAATTCAGAACAGTGAACCTGTAGAGTCACACAGATTGTGTGGTGGTCAGACTTGCTCTTTTCTTGCACCATGTTGTTGCCTCATTTGGTCAGTGATCTGTATAACTTAACTGCAGAAGACCATCGTGGTAATGTCTACGTTTTGGTGCTATTTTGTACTTAAATTCAAGTCTGGTTTTAAGGCAGTTGTTTTTATAGTATAAGCAAGGTAGAAGCCAGCACACCAATTTTTGGGATAATTCTAAAGAAAATAAAACAACACTTAGTCCTAGGAATAAGGAAATAAGGAGACCCATTGCATTGGGAAAATCTGCAGTTGGGGACCTCTCCAAATTATTGAGGAGTAATGATGTCAGTTTGAGGACTAAGGTATATCTGATTTAGGCCATAGTCTTCCCATTCGTTTGCTGTGGATCAGAGAACTGGACAGTGAATAAGGATGACAGAAAAATTGATGCTTTTGAGCTGTGTTTTTGGAGAAGAGCACTGAACAGCCCACGGACAGCCAAAAGAACAAACAAATAAGTCCTGGAGAGGGTGCTGCCAGCGTGCTTTTTGGAGATGAGAAAGATGAGGCTTTGCCTCACATACTTTGGGCATGTTGCTAGCAGGGTCTCTTCCTTAGAGGAGGACATGATGCCGGGAAAGATGGCGGATTGGAGAAGGCGAGGAAGACCCTCAACCAGGTGGAATGATGGATGCAGTGACAGCCAAAATGGGCTTTTGTGTGTCAGTAAGTGTGAGGGTGGCACAGGATAGAACAGGGTTCAGATCTTTTGTTCATAGGGTCGCTCTGAGTCTTACTTGTCTCAGAGGCATCTAACAACAGCAATAGCTATTTCTAGATTCCCCTCCAGGTTTTCGTTTGGAGTCAGATTAATTTGTAACAAGGTTTCATAAGGCATAGCTCAAACTTTTCTATAGATTGTTCTCTAATGTTGAGAGTGAATGTATTCTAGTCTGAAGGCACTTGTAAAAGCAAGAAACCTGTGCTTTATGTTTTTTGGTGTATAGTGTACGCCAGGGATGTGTCCTAGCTCCATACCTTTTCAACCTGTATGTAGAGCAGATTATCCAAGAGGCTGGGCTCTATGAGGAGAAGCTTGGCGTTAGGATTGGTGAAAGATCTATCAACAATCTGCATTATGCAGATGACACAACCCTGCTTGCTGAAACTGAGGAGGACCTCATGCACTTACTGCAGAGGGTCAAGGAGTGCAGCCTTCAGTATGGACTGAGGCTCAATGTAAAGAAGACAAAGATTCTCACCACTGGACCAATTGGTAGCAACAGGATGGATGGCGAAGAGCTTGAGATTGTTCACAGCTTCAGTTTGCTCGGCTCCACAGTCAACACTCTTGGCACCAGCAGCCAGGAAATCAAAAAACGTATTGCGATGGGAAAGTCTGCTGTTAGGGACCTCTCTAAAGTACTCAAAAGCAACGGTGTCTCTCTGGAGACTAAGGTGCACCTGATACAGGCCATGGTCTTTGCAATCACTTGTTATGCATCAGAGAGTTGGACAATGACGAGGGAGGATAGAAGGAGAATTGACACCTTTGAGCTGTGGTGCTGGGGAGGAGTATTGAATGTTCCATGGACTGCCAAGAAAACAAACAGATCCATCCTAGAGAGTGTTAAACCAGGCTACTTCTTGGAGGCAAGGATTCTGGGGCTTCGTCTGACATACTTTGGACATGTAAGGAGAGACAGGTCCTTGGAGAGGGACATCATGCTTGGTAGGGTAGAGGGACAGCACAGGAGGGGAAGACCCTCTATGAGGTGGATTGATTCAGTGACTGGGATAATTGGCATGGGTGTGTCAGAGGCAGTGCGATTGGCACAGCATAGAGCAGGGTTTAGGGCTGTTGTACATAGAGTCGCTATGAGTTGACAGCACATAACAACAATGTTTTTGTATTTAAATGTAATACTTGAATAGAACTCAAAAAACATTGTTGTGCTTCAGAGGAAGAGAGGGAAGTAAACCATTCTTACTAAATTGGAGGAACATAACCACAGAGGGTAAAAATTGTTACAGACATGTAGGTTAGTGCTTTAGAGGCAGAATTTAACAGTTAGTAGTTCTTCCTGTTCTGAATCATTGGATAAATAAGATTTTTTTAAATAAAATTTTTTAAGAAAATTGCAAAAGTTATTTCTTAGAGAAAATGAACAAGGTCCATTGAAACCTTGTTTGCTCGTATGAAAGAATTTAAATGTTGCAGTGTGCTGTTGTGGAAAATGTCTCTGTTTTTGATCATATCAGATTTTTAGATTCTTGAAATAATGGTTACCAGACAGTTTTGAAGTTAGATTATCATGTGCATTTGTGTTTCTATCATAATTGTGCAATCAGATTGATATCATAGAAGTCCCATGTAAACACTCACATGTTACTTCTCCAACCTGGGGTGAGGGGTGACAATTTTAATTCCACCACTACCTCCACAGGAGAAAGATGAGCACTCTACTGAGTGATTAACACAGCCTCAGAAATCCACTGGCGGGTCAACTGTGACTTAACTCCACAACATTGCGTTTTGATAATCGCTGTATGTGATAGGAACAGAAAACTCCATGGAGATTCTAAATTATTGTAACTGAAAATGTATTGAAATCTTGATACTAAATGCAATTAAGAGCAGAATTGCCACAATTGAATTGAAATTTGCAATGTGAAAGATTACCTTGAAGAGTTTGTATTCAAAGAGAAGTTATAAAATTTATAAAAGTCAAGCAGATAAGATCAGAAATCTAGGAATCACAGAAACCAAAATAATTGGCACAGAAACTGTTTTTAGACCATGAAAGAAAACTGATATGAGAGAAGATAGAAAGGATTTGTTATATTTGGGGGAGGGGAGAAAGGAACTCTCCATTGTGCTGCACTAACTTAAAGGCTGTGCTGGTTTGGCATTTTGAGTCCACCTCACTAGAAGATGGGTCATTTTCTTCTAGGTGATTAACAGCCTCAGAAACTCATGGATAGTCAGGAGTAGAAACCAACATGACAGCAATGACGGAAAAGAGATTGTGCTAAGAAAATCTTAAAGCATCTTGTATCAATGGTTGAGTGGAAAACCCAATTTTTTTTTAAAAAAACCCAATTTTTATTTCTTTCTTTTTTTTGTGCGTGTACCGTCAAATCAGCTGCATTGGCCGGGAACTGAACCCGGGTCCCTCGCGTGGGAGGCGAGAATTCTACCACTGAACCACCAAAGCTCACGGCGTAGGAGGGGAAGGCCCTCTATGAGGTGGATTGATTCAGTGACTGGGATAATCGGGATGGGAGTGTCAGAGACAGTGCGGTTGGCACAGGACAGAGCAGAGTTTAGGGCTGTTTGTACATAGGGTCGCTATGAGTCGCAAGCGACTCGACGACACATAACAACAACAACCGTCAAATCAGATCTGACTGGTACAGGAGGAGATTGTCCCTCTTTCTCCAGCAGAGCATTTAAAACCCAATATTTTGGTTTTTATTTTTTTATTGTATTATTTTTACGTGTACCGTCAAATCAGATCTGACTGGTACAGGAGGAGATTGCCCCCTCCTTCTCCAGCAGAGCATCTGGTGGATTTGAACTGCGTAGCTCTGGGATTGCAGTGCAGCGTCTTGCCATTAGGCTCCCTTTTAAAACCCAATCTTATTGGTGAACTTCCACGCAGATCACATATAAAAATATACTTTTTTAAAAAAAAAACCCAACCAAACAACAAAAATCAGCCAGACTTTCTTGTATGGATAGAAACTGGAGGAATTCTCCCTTTCATGCTGGAACAGACTTCATCCCTTTCAGTCTTACACTGTCACTGTAGTTTCGCACAGTGGAGTCAGAATTGACTAAGAGCTGACCCTCTTGAGTTGGCAGTGCAACTCCTTACCACTGTGCCACCAGTACCTGCTTCAGCCTTACATTAGGCAAGTCTATAAGGGGAACAATATCACCAGTGAAGCACCAACTCCCTAATAAGGTCCAAATAAGGTCAAAGAGCAAAGCTTGCCCAGGAATAAGAGCCAGAAGAAAGGAAGGGACAAAGATAGGAGAATTAACGGAAATGAGAATCACAGGGCTGAGTGTGATTACTGTGGGTACAATAACTAATGTTATAAAATGAAATGTATATGAATGTTTGAATGGAAAACCAATTTGCTTTGAGAACTTTCACTCAAGTCACAATAAAATAAAACACTTCAGTTGGTGAGGAGCCATCCCAAAACTGGAACCCAAGCCACTGTCATCAAGTCAATTCCAACTTAAGGTAGCCTATGGGACAGAGCGGAATGGCCCCACCGGGCTTCCACGGGTGTAAATCTCTAGAAAACAGACTGCTACTTCTTGCTCCCCTGGAGCCACAGAG
>NW_006400007.1:1054104-1153238 GCF_000299155.1 Elephantulus edwardii
CAATCCCAGAGGTGCACGGTTCGAATCCACCAGATGCTCTGCCGGGGAAGGAGGGGCAATCTCCTCCTGTACCAGTCAGATCTGATTTGACGGTACAGCACGCAAAAAAAAAAAAAAAAAGAATACTGAATATTAACCCACCAAACTATAGTGATTTGAGAGGGAACTTTTTTCTACTTTTAGGGGACAATTGAGCTATCTTTTGAACCCTCCAAAGCCCTATGAGCCTAACATCTCTCTCTTTCCTTCTTAGAAGTTATTTCTTTGGTAATAACAATAGATGTATAGTCTTTTTTTAAAAAAAATTTATTGTGTGTGTGTGTGTGTGTGTGTGTGTACCGTCAAATCAGATCTGACTAGTACAGGAGGAGATTGTCCCTCCTTCTCTGGCAAAGCATCTGGTGGATTCAAACCGCAAGATGTGTAGTCTTAATGCAGAGTCATCAAAGGAGGTAATTTAAGAACAAGTTAATAAAATGTTGAATCTATATTTGTCAAATAATAGATACTCAGTAGTTCAAAGGATATCTGGTAACTTTATAGTTAAAACACTCAGCTGAGTCCAAACACTGCAGGAGAAAGATGTGTTAGATTTACAGCCTTGGAAACCCAGTGGGACAGTTCTCCTCTATCCTGTAGGGTTGCTCTGAGATGGAATCAAGAGCAGGGCATTTCAATAGATACTATTTTTTTTTAAACAAAAACTTTATCATTCTGTTTTCAGTGTGATGGTGTTGTCAAATTGAGTATGACACCTTTTCTTATCCTGTGCCAACTTCCTAATGTCTAACACACTTGAGCTCATTGCTACAGTCACTGTGTCCCTCCACTTTCCAAGCATGATGTCTTTCTAGAAACATGAGACTAAAATATTTTCAGTGTTTAAAATTTCCTAAATGTGTTAGTATCGAATGATTTAGAAGTAACTGAACATCTTAGATGTTATTTCATTCACTTAGTTAAACCAAGGAAAATATTCCAGTGACTCGGTTGCAAAATAGTCTGTGCAACTTGTAGCACCTGGTAGATGAATCATGTTTAGAAAGATAAATAGTGAAGGATACAATAGTAAAATGTCTGATTTCCTAACAGATCTGTTAGTAAAAAGTAGATTATTTTTGTGCAATAGTGATGAAATTGAGCAGAATGCAGACTCTTAACTTAAATGTATGTTGAAGATACTGTCACAGAATGTGTTTTCTTAACAAACTTTAGATTTTTAATACTAAGGAAACTGGTCAGATGTTTTAGGAAACCAAGTCTTTAGAGTCTGTCCATGTAGATAAAAATCCTCTTTTGAAGGATTTTCTAGAAAAAGTCAGTACTGAGTGTTTATTATATTCTTCAATCCTATAACTAAGCCTCCTTTCTTATTTCATAAAGCAAACTTATCATCATCGATTTGGTAGTTTTTGATTGGTTGAGCCACTTCAATGGCATTTATACAGGAAAAGACATCACCAAGAAGTCTTACCTGCCTGCAGCATGATTTAATTAGATATTTCTCTTATTTATTTTTAAAATTTTATGAAAAGTGAACATTTTTTCTTTCCAGTGAGTTGTTGACTGCTTTCTTCACCTCTGTGCTCCTTTTCAATTGGATTACTGGTTGAATATCTAGAGTGAAAACATTGATTTGAAGTGTCTGTCTTGCCTAATCATTGTGTTGGAATCAGCTCACAGCTGACCTGTCAGTGGCTGTCATTCTTTTGAGAAAGAGCTGTTGCTCCAAAGGCTAACATGCAGTACAAAGAAATCTAGCTGATTCTTTATATATCACATGTTATTAACAATGTGTATGTTTAGATCAGTAGTCAGGTAAGAGTTAAAGACAATTTATGTTGCTTGAAATCTGTGGAGCCCACAGAAAACAACTCTTGTATCCTGTTATTGGATGACCTAAAGGAATGCTGCATTCTCAGCATTTTCTCCATTTCCTTTGAAAGTCAGCAACTGCAGTTTTTATTTGACATTCTGCAAGCTTCCAGGAAGAGCTCAGTGAAGTGACTACTGTAAGCATTTTTTTTAAACCAACTTGTGATTGATACTAGAGGAGCTTTGATACTAATGGAGCATTTTTCCTTTTTAATAGGGAATGCTTCCCAAATTTGCATGTCATCCTTCCACCAGGGCCATACTTAATCATCTTTCTTGCATTTCTGTTTTAGTGAGTATGTTGCCAGAATGAACATGATGCTTTATAACCTTAAAGGAAATTATGTTAAGTGGAATACTTGGGGTAGAAAAATCAGATTTTTAAACAAATACTTTAAAACTGTCTCTACTGGAGGATTGTATGGCATTAACTAATTCTGTCATAATATCCAATATCAGCAGGTCTTGCCAAAATTGTTAACCTTTTAATTCTTAATTCTGTAGTGGCAACACCTGTTAAATCTAAAGTCCAAAGGCCGTGTGCATAAGGTAGCAGAAATAGGACTAGACAAAAAACTCTTCTTAGATATAAGAATCAATTTGGAATCTTATGAAAGTGTAGGTTCTGAGTCTATATATCTGGCATGGAATTAGATTCTTAACAGGGTTAAACCAGAATACAAGTTTGAAGCCCTGTAGTGTGAGATACGTAGTTTCATTTGAAATATGCTGCTCACACTTCCTTTATATTCTAGCTCTTCAGATGAAACAAGCAGGAAGGATCTGGAAAGTGTAAAGCCAAGCACTAATTTCGAAACAAGTTCTTAATAATGCTTTCATAAACACAAGTTTTACTGTATTTAGATTTTGAGCTGATACAGCTGGTAAATAAATTCTGGTCTGAAATTGCTAGTAAGTCATTAGAAAAGCAGACATCCTGAGTTCCTAACAGAAATTTCTTTCTGTTGAGTTTATACCTGTCTGATCAGATGTAGGAACTGCTTGTTGAAATTAATATAGACTCTAAGCAACTTCCTAGTTTTTCAACTATGCAGAATTTGTATGTGCAATGAAGAATCGTCTTTAGGTAGTAGTCACAGAATTGGACTTTGAAAAAATACTTGAGTTTTAGGTAATTATAAAACCGTTCAGCATGGAATCAGACATGTCCCCTGTTCCCACACCTACTTCTGTCAATTCTAACTCTAGTTGTTTCTCTTAGGACTCTCATTTCTCTGTTATTATTTGTCTTACTAATTCATTGCATTGGCCATACAGAGCTCACAGACAGTACTCACAGTTATGGGAGTTATTTGGAAAGTAACAAGTTATAATTTAGGTGGGAAACACTGAGGATACAATTCTTTAGGAAAGCTTGCAGACAGGCCTCCTTCTGACCTTCAGCCTCACTGCTCTGTTGTCTTTCTGTTCTGTAGAGTAAAAATAGAGCCATGACTTAAACTCTAGCAAGTTTTCAGAGGCTATAAATCACAAGGGAGGAGATTGTTCATCTTTATCCCGCCAAGGCTCTAGACCAGTGTTAGAAAATTCTTCCAGCACATTAACATATGCTGCTACTCTCTATCAGTGAGCTTAAGCAAAGACTCTTAAGCAAAATAAGGCAGCAGTTCTAGTTCACCTGTTTAAGTCAATCTCTGGTTCTTGGCTTCTTCCCCCCCACCCCCCCTTCTTTCTTAAGAGTAATAAGTTTCCTGTTTTCTGCCTCTGAATAGTAGAACTCACCAAACTCCTTTTAGTGATTTGGGCACCTTATTTGCATGGTGCCACACAAAAGTTGCTATTTATATTATTAGCAAGCTATCCAACCCCCTTAGTGAGGAAACAAACACTGAACATTTGTGTGCTACCACTGTGAGTCAATAACAACCACCAGCTGTGTGGTTAAAATGGTTAGAAAAGGCACACTATAGCACAGTATTTGTCCTAAACTTGAATTTTCTTTTTAATAAATGAATACTGTTGGATTAAATACATCCATGGCCCACTTGAGCCCTTTAATATTGTCTTCATAGTTAGGTGAGTAATCAAATATATAATTAATAATCTAGTTATTATAACTAAAAACATAACTAGAAATAGTTATAACTATTATTAGAAATAAATTTATTTTCTTTGTATGCTGTGAACATACTAATAGAATAGATCAAAGGAGATTGATGTTTGAAAACCATGTTTCTACATTAGTGTATTTTGCAGAAGCTGCTGAGTCATCATGTTGAGGTCTTTGATTCTTTGATTCATCTGCTTTTCCCATTTTGTCTTTAGCAGCACGCGTTTTAACAAAGCCAAATATTTGGATATGTAATGTTTCTAGTGTGCTTTCTAAAGTGATAGGACCCTCTATTCTAGAATAGCATGTATAACATTCCCATAGTCTTCAAGATAGATCACTGCAAAAATACAGAAATCCTTCAAATAGATATGATGTTTATGCTCCGTTACACTTTCTAAGTACGTAACCCAAATCTAATGCATTTCCAAAGCTTCATCTCTCTTCTCCTGGTGAGTGGCTGGAGGGTTTGAGCCACTGACCTTTTGGCTGACATTCAGCATTTAACCACTGTGCCACTGAGACTACCCTTTTAAATGCATGTTATTGTTGTTATGTGCCGTCGAGTCGCCTGCGACTCATAGCGACCCTATGTACAACAGCCCTAAACTCTGCTCTGTCCTGTGCCACTCGCACTGTCTCCGACACTCCCATCCCAATTATCCCAGTCACTGAATCAGTCCACCTCATAGAGGGCCTTCCTCTCCTGCGCTGTCCCTCCACCCTCCCAAGCATGATGTCCCTCTCTAAGGACCGGTCTCTCCTTACAACATGTCCAAAGTATGTTAGACGGAGCCTCAGAATCCTTGCCTCCAAGGAGCCACCCGGTTTAACCCTTTCCAGGACAAATCTGTTTGTTTTCCTAGCAGTCCATGGTATTCTCAGTACTCTTCTCCAGCACCACAGCTCAAAGGCATCAATTCTCCTTCTATCCTCCTTGGTCATTGTCCAACTCTCTGATGCATAACAGGTGATTGTGAAGACCATGGCATGTATCAGACGCACCTTAGTCTCCAGAGAGACACCACTGCTCTTCAGCACTTTGGAGAGGTCCCTAACAGCACACTTTCCCATGGCAGTGCACCTTTTAATTTCCTGGCTGCTGGTGCCAAGACTGTTGACTATGGAGCCAAGCAAACTAAAGCTGTGTACAATCTCAATCTCTTCACCATCCATCCTGATGCTGCCAATTGGTCCGGTCGTGAGAATCTTTGTCTTCTTGACATTGAGCCTCAATCCATATTGTAGGCTGCAGTCCTTGACACTCTGCAGCAGGCGCTTCAGGTCCTCTTCAGTTTCAGCAAGCAGGGTTGTGTCATCTGCATAACGCAGATTGTTGATAAATCGTCCACCAAATCGACTCCACATTTCTCCTCATAGAGCCCAGCCTCCCGGATAATCTGTTCTGCATATAGGTTGAAAAGGTATGGAGATAGGATGCATCCCTGGCGTACGCCCTTCCCAATTTTGAACCATGCAGTGTTCCCTTGCTCTGTTCTGACGACTGCCTCCTGGTCCAAGTATAAGTTTCGCATTAGAACGATCAAGTGTTCTGGGATTCCCATTCTTCTCAGAGTCAGCCATAGTTTGTTATGATCTACACAGTCAAATGCCTTTGCATAGTCAATGCATTCCTCTGGTATTCCCTGCTTTCAGCCAAGATCCATCTAACATCAGCTACAATATCTCTAGTACCACGACCCCTTCTAAACCCAGCCTGGACTTCTGGTAGTTCTCTGTTGATGTGCTCTTCCAGTCGTTTTTGGATAATCTTCAGTAAAATCTTGCTTGCATGTGAAATCAGTGAAAAATGCATAATGGGTGCTAAATCTTAAAACTATTTTTGCTTAAAACTTTCAAAGCAACTCCTATATGTATCTTACCCTTAAGCAAGGTGGGCACATTTTCCTCATTCTGTTTGCAAAGTTATAATAATACATATTTTCAAAATGAAGACCAGAAAAGTGGTACAAAAAGAAATGAGCATTTAACTTAGATCTGTGGATCTAATATTGCTGAATTTTAAAACATCATATTTTCTTTTCAGGTATTCTTTTTTGCTTTTGCACTTAATGTTTTTCAAGTGATGCATCTTCCAATCATGTATTCTTTCCCTAAAAATATTTCTTATTTTTATTAACACCTTAGAGAGTGAGGCAACTAAGGTGATAGCATAGAAACCCACTTCTATCGTCAAGATTCCTACTCACAGTAATCTTAGAAAACAGAATAGCTCCATAGTGTTTCTTGGGCTGTAAAGCTTGATAGAAGCATATTGCCTGTCTACTGGGTGCAAACCACTCATCTTTTGGTTAACAGCTGAATGCCTTAACCGCAGTGCTACCAAAACACACAGACCTTCTTTGAAAAATGTTCACTTAAGGATTTTTCAGTCCATGATAACCCAGGGGTTTTAATCATATATGTTATTTCTTGGAGAGAAAGAGCTACCCAAACAGAGTTTCTCTTAAGCTGTAGTGTGCCAGCTAGCATAGAACTTTGGTGGAGATTTTTTGTTTGTTTTTAAGCATCCCAACAATCTAGACAAAGGCCTGAAAGTTGTTTCTGATTATTAAGTGAATAAACTTTTTTTAAAAAAATCACAATATAAGATGAATATTTCTTCTTTTTTTAAAAAAAATATTTATTTATTTTTTATTTTATTATTTGTCTGTGTGTGTGTACCATCAAATCAGATCTGACTGGTACAGGAGGAGATTGTCCCTCCTTCCCCGGCAGAGCATCTGGTGGATTCGAACCATGCACCTCTGGGATTGCAGTGCAGCTTCTTGCCACTAGGCCACCAGAGCTCCCTAAGATGAATATTTCTATTAGCTGTTCTTCATTTACCAGAGTTTTAGGTTTTTTCCGACAAAAAACCCCTCTCTTCAATGATGGAAATGTTCTATATTCTGTACACATTCAATATAGGAGCCATGTGTGACTGTGGAACACATGAAATGTGACTAGTACAACTTGGAAAATGATTTGTAAATGGTTATCCTAATTAACTGAAAAGTAATATTCCCAGGTATGTATTAGACAGTCCGGTGCCACTATCACTCAGTTCAGATTGGGCATACATCCAGTTGCTGCTCATTCCCAGTTATTGTATGACTAGTGTGATTTTTTACCTTTACCTTTTTGAAGTTGTAACTTCCTTCCTGCTCTACAGATAATTGCAAATTAAAAGTATATTAGTTAAAATTTAATTTCCAAGTTCTATGTTCATATGGTCACTAGGAGTCATACTCAAGTTGATGGCACATAACAACAACATGGACTTAGTGGTAAAGAATTGGGCTGTCAGCATAATGACACATGGTTTGAATCCACTAGCTGCTTTTTGGGAGAAGGCTCTGAAAAGACACTTGAGGGTGAGCTATGAGTAAATTCTAACTTGACAGTACACAACAGCAGCATAACACATAGGGGAAGATTAAAAATAAGCAATATTGCAAGCTTTTTAAAATTCAGTAAGCGTTAATGTGCTAATAAAGATTTTTTTAAACTCAGTGTCATCTGCTGTCTGAAGAGTATTATTTTTTTATAATTCCTTTAATCGTTCTTTTTTTTTGTTAAACATATTAACAAAATCCAGGCTTTTGTGAATGACATTTTATGCCTAAAACAATTACATCTTTAGAAAAGATACTGATACCATTGTAGCTTTGTAACATTTAACAGGAGAGCATAATCTGTAGCAAGTTTCCCTGCAAAAGGCCTTGCATCTCAGGCAGTTTGAATTCACCTGGGGTAGGGTGGGGGTGAGGAAGAGATGCACTTTCCCCTGTGCAGTTAATAGCCTCGGGAATTTAATGGAGGATTGTTGTGAGTCAGAACTGATTGGAAGTCAGGTCTTTATTAGCCAAAAACCAGTCTGTTAGGATTTCTTTGATTCTAAATGACATTTTGTTTAACTCAATTCAGTCAAGGTTTATAGTTTACATTGGTTTTTATCTCTTAAGTAACCCTCCTCTCACCGCCTCTCTGATCTGTTGAAGAGTATGGTTCAGTTATTTTGTAGAATGTATGTCAGTTTGGATTGACCTCACATGTTGTCATGACTGTGTTCAGGCTTTATACTTTAACAGGAATATCACTAAAGTAATGTCTTCTTATTATTTGTATTAGTGTGTTGTTGTTGTTGTTATGTGCCGTCGAGTCGCCTGCGACTCATAGCGACCCTATGTACAACAGCCCTAAACTCCGCTCTCTCCTGTGCCAATCGCACTGTCTCTGACACTCCCATCCCAATTATCCCAGTCACTGAATCAATCCACCTCGTAGTATTAGCGTAGGCTCCTGAATTTAAAGTTTTTCAATCTGAACTTTAGTGGCCTACTGGTAAGAAGCTGCACTGCAATCCTGAATGCTATTTGAACCCACCAACTGCTCTGCTGAAGGAGAACTGGTAATCTCCTGCACATTTTAAACTGCCTCTGAAAACTCACTGAAACGTTTGTTAGTTAGGGTCAGTTAGACTCGATGGCATGCAACCACAGTCTGGAAGAATTTGTAAAAATAAATATATTGAAAGGAATATTATCTTCCTACACATAATTTTGTGGAAGAAGTTTCTGGCTCCCTAATGTTCTAAAAAACTTACTGAGTCAGAACCTACTTAAAGCTCATCATCCAGTGCATTTTTGGAGGCTGAGTCACAGAGGAGGAGTTTGCCAATCTTCTTCCTATGGAATTGGTGGATTTGAACTGCAAGTGAGCTCCACTTTTGGGTTAGCAGCACACGATCCTTCAGATCTTACCTCCAGAGCTCCCTCTCCATCCAGCTCATTGTCAGCAAGTAGGAACTGAGTCATAGCTGACCCTGCAGCAGGTTTTCAGAGGCTCTAAATCTCCTGGGAGGAGCTCTCCCATTTTTCTCCCAAGGATCAGTTGGTGTATGAAAATGGGCTGCTTTGGATTGGCACCTGAACTACTTATCAACTAGCCCACCAGAGCTCCCTCTTTATTAAAAGAGTAGTGGTGGTAGAAAAGGTTTTTATAAAGACTTTTTTTTTCTTTCAGGAGATTCAGCTTAAGACTTGAAGGTTTTAGGTGATTAGAGTATAGAGCAGATTAGGAAACTGATAAAGGAATGATCTTAGGATAGTATGAGTCTTTGAACCAGAGGGCTTCAACATCATCTCAGGACAAAAAGAAAAATGCTGGTCTTGTCCATTTTATCGGATCACTTCTATTCCTTAGTCTTCAAGTCTTTAGAGTCAAGAGAGTTCTTGATGACACTGACATTATGCCAAGTGTTTGCCTTACCTTTTTCTTCAGCAAAAGTGTTGGAAACATTTGCCAATATGTATTTATCCCCTCAAAATATATTAGTGTCTGAGTAAATGAAACACCAAGAGACCAGTCTATTATCAGTAGTTGAAAGAAATTCACACCCAGAATGGCTAACACTTAGGACAGCTGAACTAAGCAGATAATAAAATGCAAGTACAGAAAAGTTAACCTTGAGTCATTTGTTGGGTGTTTTTGTGGTTTTTTTTTTATGATCAGACACTATTCTAAGCACTTCATGTTGAATCCTCAATTCTGGAGTAGATGGCTCTGTTTTGGGTAAAGAATAAAATGTACAAAATAACTGAGATCCTCATTGAAATGTCAGACTCCATTTGAACTAAAGCATAAGGAATCTAGAAAAGATCTACCAGTGAATTCTAAATGGTACTTTATACACAATTATACATTGGTGCTGCATTTGTCTACTTAAATGAATAAACATCTTTGTCCCTCATATTGTTGAGTTTCTTACATAGTGTTCACACTATAAAAACTAAGCAATGCAAGCTTTTTCACTTGGACATGTTTATATTGGGACAAGAGATGAGAGAGGAAGCTTTTTAATAAATATCTTCTCTATATAAGTAGTGAATAATTAGTTGAAGCCTATAGCAAGTAATGGTAAATTCAATTCATGTGGAAATTGGATAATGAATAAGATAGACTGAAAAAGAATTGATGCCCTTTGAAATTTTGTGTTGGTGAAGAATATTGACTATACCATGGATTTCCAAAAGAACCAACAAATCTGTCTTGAAAGTAGTGCCATCAGAGTATTCCTTCGTTAGTACAGATATGGTAAGATTTCATCTCACATATTTTGGACATGTTATCATGAGGGACCTGTTCTTAGGAAAGGACACCATGCTTAGAAAAGTCAAGGTCAGTAAAGGAAAGGAAGACCCTCTGTGGGATGTATTGACACAGTATAGTCATGGGCTTAAGTAGAAGCTGAGACTGTGAGCATGGTGCAGCACTGGGCAGTGTTTCCTTCTGTTACTCATTCATAGGAGTTGCTATGAGTCAGCGTTGACTCAGGCACCTTATAACAGTATATCATTGTGTACTGTCGAGTCGGAACAAACCCATAGCTGACCCTACAGTGGGTGTTCAGAGGCAGTAAATCACATGAAATTTCCCATCTTTAACCTGCAGCTGGTGGATTTGAACTGTGTGTGCTTGTGGATTGCAGCACAGCCTCTTAACCAATCAGCCACCACAATATAGTTGTTTAAAACAAGCTGTGGTGGCACAGTTTTTAAGCACTTGGCTGCTAAATGTAAAATTGATAGTTCAAACTTACTAGCTACTCTCTCTAAAGGAGAAAGATGGTTCAACACATAATCAACTGTATGTTAGTATTAGCTTGGTGGTAATGGCTTTGGTTTGAATAGCTACTCTAGAATGTTAGATTGTCTAATAAGAATGATAGTAGAAAAAGAATTAATCCCTTTGTGTTGTGTTGGAGAAGAGTACTGAATATCCTATGGACTGCCGTGGAAAAAGTGGCAGACATAAATGCTGCTTGGAGGCAAGGATGACAAAGCTTCATCTCACATACTTTGGAATTATTGTTAGAAGGGGATGTTCTTTGGAAAGGAACCTCATTCTTGGTAAGGTAGAGCATCAGTGAAGGAGAGGAAAACCCACAATGAAATGGATACAGTAATTGCAACAATGGCTTAAGTATGTCATGTTGAAGATGGCACAGATTAGGACAGGGCTCAAATCAAACCAGTGTGGAGCCCAAAAAGGTTACAAATGTAGTCTTTTAAAACATGAACCATTTGATAAGTATGTTTTTGTGCATGCTTCATTAGTTTGGTTTTGTATGCTTTGTTTTTGAGGAGGATATATAAACAGACTTTCATATATCTGTAGGATATCTAAGATGCATAACTAGTGGCGTGGGAAGATGATACTGGAAGATGGAACAAATGTCTTTCACAGTATAGGTATTTTCACTCTAGGTATTATGCCATAAACTATTGGAAAAAAATACCTTTTAAAATCTTAAATCTATTGATGTCATGTTTTCATTTAGAACAGCACAATAAAAGTTCTCTTTTAAATATTTGGAAACAACCCAAATGGCTAAAGAAACTGGTACATTGAAAAGCTTGGAGTATTATACATCACCAAAAAAGAATCTAGAATTTGTGAAATACTGTACAACATGGAAGACCTTAGAACAAATTATGACATAGTGAGTTATGTATTACAATTACACTTTATAGAAAAGGTTATCAGTTTGAATTTAGCTGGTGGATGGTTGCTCTGAGTCAGATTCACTGGTAGTGGGTTGGGTTTTGGGATTTCAGGTATTGTGTACGATCCCTGGTGGCACAATGGATTAAGATTTGAGTTGCCAATAGAAAAGATGGTAGTGTGACCCACTAGCTGCTATGAGCATGAAAAAGATAAACCAGGCTGTTTCCATGAGATTTAGAGCCTTGGAAACCTTATGGGGCAGGTTTTAAAAGTTTTCATCTATGCATATATTACTAGGCGTAGTCTTTTCTGTTTTGAGTGAAGCCTTATAAATCAGTGATTATACTTAGTCATTAATTGACATCTTGTATTATTGATTAATATAATAAATTAATTATGTCAGCCCCATATTGTGTATTGATAAAACTTTCATATGATAATATTTTTTAAGGTGGTGGTGGTGGTGTTATGTGCCGTCGAGTCGCTTGTGACTCATAGCGACCCTATGTACAACAGCCCTAAACTCCGCTCTGTCCTGTGCCAGTCGCACTGTCTCCGACACTCCCATCCCAATTATCCCAGTCACTGAATCAATCCACCTCATAGAGGGCCTTCCTCTCCTGCGCTGTCCCTCCACCCTCCCAAGCATGATGTCCCTCTCTAAGGACCGGTCTCTCCTCACAACATGTCCAAAGTATGTTAGACGGAGCCTCAGAATCCTTGCTTCCAAGGAGCCACCCGGTTTAACCCTTTCCAGGACAAATCTGTTTGTTTTCCTAGCAGTCCATGGTATTCTCAGTACTCTTCTCCAGCACCACAGCTCAAAGGCATCAATTCTCCTTCTATCCTCCTTGGTCATTGTCCAACTCTCTGATGCATAACAGGTGATTGTGAAGACCATGGCGTGTATCAGACGCACCTTAGTCTCCAGAGAGACACCACTGCTCTTCAGCACTTTGGAGAGGTCCCTAACAGCACACTTTCCCATGGCAGTGCACCTTTTAATTTCCTGGCTGCTGGTGCCAAGACTGTTGACTATGGAGCCAAGCAAACTAAAGCTGTGTACAATCTCAATCTCTTCACCATCCATCCTGATGCTGCCAATTGGTCCGGTCGTGAGAATCTTTGTCTTCTTGACATTGAGCCTCAATCCATATTGTAGGCTGCAGTCCTTGACACTCTGCAGCAGGCGCTTCAGGTCCTCTTCAGTTTCAGCAAGCAGGGTTGTGTCATCTGCATAACGCAGATTGTTGATAAATCGTCCACCAAATCGACTCCACATTTCTCCTCATAGAGCCCAGCCTCCCGGATAATCTGTTCTGCATATAGGTTGAAAAGGTATGGAGATAGGATGCATCCCTGGCGTACGCCCTTCCCAATTTTGAACCATGCAGTGTTCCCTTGCTCTGTTCTGACGACTGCCTCCTGGTCCAAGTATAAGTTTCGCATTAGAACGATCAAGTGTTCTGGGATTCCCATTCTTCTCAGAGTCAGCCATAGTTTGTTATGATCTACACAGTCAAATGCCTTTGCATAGTCAATGAAACACAGATAGACATTCCTCTGGTATTCCCTGCTTTAAGCCAAGATCCATCTAACATCAGCTACAATATCTCTAGTACCACGACCCCTTCTAAACCCAGCCTGGACTTCTGGTAGTTCTCTGTTGATGTGCTCTTCCAGTCGTTTTTGGATAATCTTCAGTAAAATCTTGCTTGCATGTAAAATCAGTGAGATTGTTCTGTAGTTTCCACATTCTGTTGGGTCACCTTTCTTTGGGATAGGAACAAATATCGATCTCTTCCAGTCAGTTGGCCAAGTGGTTGTTCTCCAGATTTCTTGGCACAACTTGGTGAGCACATCCATGGCAGCATCTGTTAACTGAAATATGTCAATTGGTATACCATCTATTCCTGAAGCCTTATTTTTTGCCATTTCCTTCAAAGCAGCCTGAACTTTGAATTTTTATTATGATGACTTGCTATATTACAAGATTTCTTTTTTATATAAGTGTTGAAGTTGTTAAGTGTTCTGAGCAGTCTCAGTGAAGAGTAACACTAGCAGGGAAAGAATCTTAGTCTGTATTTCAAGAGGTAGGAGTGTGTTTAATTGTCTAATTGTCTTAAGGGCTAGGGAAGACTTTCTAGGGGGAGGCAGTCTTCTGTTTGTCAGTTACCATCAGTAAGAAATATGTCTCATTGTATGTTTAAATGTGCAATGTTGGTATCAGTTTGCTGCTTGGCCCAGTTCCATTTCCTTTTTGAAGTAGAAGATGTAGGTCTGTTTTACATAGAGCATTTTTATCAGTACTAGTACATTCTAAAGGGAAAGGCCATTTATGTGTATACATAGCTCTTTTGTTAAGATATTTAAATGAGAGAGTTGTATGAATTACAAAGATTGCAAGAGGTGCTCGAAATCTTCACCCCGTTTTAGTCAAATCTTACTAAGCTTTTTCTGCAAGTGAAACAGCAACATTTGATAGCTTTAAGACGAAGGTTCATTGATCACTATTAAAATTAGGCTTTTCTTTCTGCTTCTATGCTGTAGATCTAGCAGGGAATAGGAAGTACAGATTTCACAACTTCTTAATTCTTAAGCTCTGGGACCAAAACTAAAGGTAGGAAGAATTGAAAATACAGAATTCACATAGGTTTTTATTATAGCCAAGCTCAAAAGTTAAATAAATGTACCTCACAGGTCCGTGTACGTGCTTGCTTTGCCTTTCAGCATTACTTATACTATTGTAAAGCTCGTTAATCTTCTACTTTATTACCGTGTTTGTATTAATGGTTAGACAATTGTGTGGCTCCTTGACCTGGTATTAAGTGTGTGGGTTGCTGTAATTACAGTTTATAATTGGCTATACATGCAGCCATTTAGGTACAACAGGGAAGTGAAATTAAAACATAGCCTCTTAATCTTGTATTTTATATCGATCTTGGTTTGGCTATGTTTAAGTACTCTTGACAAAAATATTTAGGTAAAATATCATTAACACATTGCCGCACACTTTTAAATTGACGACCGTGTTTAGAAACACATTTAACCATCATTTGCGGCAACGTGTAACTAGCTTGGCCTGTTTAAAGGAGTTTGTTTTAATGACAGTTGTGATCGCTGAGGAGGTAAACTAGAGAGCTGCGAAACTAACCTAGAAAGACTTAATTTTTCTCCTTATTTTGTCATTTTTTTGCTTATTCTTAATAATGTAAATTTACTATACATTGCAGGAAAGGGATGTGAGGGAGGACAACTTAATCTGGGCAGGGCTAATAAGATAGTCTTGAGATAGCCTCTTTCAGTGAAACTCAAATCTCTAACTCATAGTACTAATGGCCCATCCTAGTAGGGATGTCTATCCCATAATAAATGACAGGTTGTTATCCATTTACTTGATTTTAAAATAATCATCTATCTCTTTAGGTAATCACTTTATTTGTAAGAGTACAGAAAAAGCCCCTTCATTTCTTAATTAAATCTCTTTTAATTTAGAATAAATTCAGGATTCTCTTTACCTGTAGAATAAATTCAAGATTCTTACTGGAAATACATTAAGCTGGCCAGTCTGGCCCTTGCTTTTAACGATTTTTACAGCTTTTCCACTCCTCCAGCCTTTCATAGCCTATTGGGCATCACTGAGTCTTTACACGTTTCTTGAGATTTTCAGCTTTGTCTCCTTTATATGTAACTCTATTTTATCAAGACCTTTCTTCAATACCTTTGTTTTGGCTTTTTCTAGAGTTTTTTGCACAATATTGTACTTTGTTTACTCATTGGTCTATTCTTGCTAGCCCAGCTTCCTTTAAATTACAAATTACAACATTCTAAGTCCGTCTCTGCCTTCTTTCTTTTTATGATGTAGCTTAATTTTCAGATTTCCTGAAATAGAATCTATCTGAACAAGTTAATTGCACTAAATGTTAAGAAGTCTTAGAAGTAATCTAAATAGATCACAAAGATCTTAAAATAAATGGAGGGGGAAAAAAATGAAGAAATGTTGACCTCAGATCCCTTTGACCTATAAATGCCAGTTAGTCCTTTTCTTTTTTTCATTCATTTTCTTTTTTGTTCATTTTGCCTTTTAGTTATAGCCATAAGGTTATGACAAAAACAGTTAAAAACCATAGAATAGCACAAAATATCTATCATTTAGCCCTTAATTGCCTCACTTAAATTGACACAATACACTTGTCACTGTTGACCTTGGAGAACTGATGGTTCTAATAAAGGCAATATATGAAGGTGAAATTCTAACCTGCTTTGTGACATGGTTTACTAATTTTTCTTTCTTTCTTTTAGCTCCAGAACCTAGGTATTAACCCAGCAAATATTGGCTTCAGTACTCTGACTATGGAGTCAGACAAATTCATCTGCATTAGAGAGAAAGTAGGAGAACAAGCCCAGGTGGTAATCATTGATATGAATGACCCGAGTAATCCCATTCGAAGACCAATTTCAGCAGACAGTGCCATCATGAATCCAGCCAGTAAAGTAATTGCACTGAAAGGTAAAAAAAAAGAATATGTGACTTTTTCCTTAAGACTCTTTTCTTTCAATTTTTCCCCCAAATCCAATAATTAGGGCCTTTATTTCTAATATATTGATTAAACTTGGTTAAATAAAATAGCTCTTTGGTTAAATGATTTGTTGAACTTAATTGTATCTACTTTGATGACTTATAATGTTTCTAAAATAATCTTCATTTCTACTCTGCATAAATCTATTTGGAAATACTCTTTAATAAATACATTTAAATTTAATACATGTGGTGTAATGCTGTGCTAAAAACACAACTTCATATAAAAGAAATAATATAGTGATTTATATTCTGGATTGAAGTTCACTTTACTAATAATCATCTCTTGAGCATTTTGGTATTTATGTTGGTAAACTTATCTTTCACAAATTATACAGCCTTAGTTCCATATTACACTGTCATGTTTATACTTTACATTTCATTTAGATTACTAAGGTCTAAAAGTGGCTTGAATTGATACTGATTGTATAAAGTCTGTGTGTATGCTAAAGATTGGACATCAAGACTTGAGTTTATTCAGACTAACCTTGTAAATTTTACAGTAGGAAACTATACAGCTTGGCTATATTAGCTTGGCTAATTGACTAAATTAAAAGAAATTCATGCTATCAGGGAGTCTATAGTTTTATTTGGACTTTATAGTGAGAATACAATTGACTCTTTAAAACAAAAATTTTTTAAGAGGCCGAGTTGACAAACTAACTCTAAAAAGGCATTTAATTGTTTGTTTGGTAATGAGAAAGGAAGAGTTCAGATTCTCAGAAACTTCTTGATAATTTTTTGGGTAAATTGTTAGAGGCACTGAAGTTCTTATCGTCGTTTTTAAAATGTGACTTAACCTCTGTATTTCATGACAGTGCTGTTTGGAGAGGAAAGTGTGGGATGGGGCAAGCATATTCAAACAAGTAAGCCACTCTCCTGTATCGAAGATAGGAATGTATCTGCCTCAAGGAAAATGGTTAAGCTTTTTCCCTAGGATCACATTTTTTTTTAGGCAGTAATTTTTTTGCTTCTATTTAAAGAAAAAAATATATATAGTAGCTTAAGATACTAAACTCTTCAACCTCCCTAAAGATTTATCAACAGCTTAGTAATCATCACACCACTACTAAAAGGCCATCAATTAATTTTGTCAAAATTCTTTTCTATTTTTAATGTTATTGTTATCTTATCACATTTCTTAATGCTTTCTTATGTGTGCAGATGGTGAGTTATCTTAAATTAGGTTGTATTAGTTATTGTCCTGTTCTATAAAAAGAATAAATTTAAAATGTTCCAAAGTATTATATATTAGTATTTGATTGTGTATTAAATTTGTACCTATCTATATATTCTGTGGAGTTGAACTGTCATTCCTTGCCTCCCTCCTCAAACCCTCCCTAATATATACATATAACATGCTCCTTATCTTTCATATAGAAAAGAATACAAATCTAATAACTAGAAGTTTGGGGAAGGCAGCAAGAGAAAGTAATTCCCAAGTATTGTTTTTCCTCTGAAGTTAGTTTTAAACCCCTTGGCTTCTTTTTATAAGCAGGACTCTAACTCTTACAATTTTCAAGTCTGGTTGTGGTTTACCTATTGTGTGGGATGGGAATAGCAGTCTGTTTTATGGAAGAACTTTTTGCACATGTGATAAGGGTAGTAGTACAAAGGTACTTGTTTTCTGTGTACTCTCCTTTCCACACACTCCTTTCCTCCAAAATAAAATTAGAACAAAACTCTTAATTTTGTCCTTCAGGAGCCAGATTCTCTGTGGCTCAGGAATGGAGTTTTCCTTAACCTCTAAGGACTTGTTAGTCTAGTGAGAGTTGTGGACTTTGACCTCTATTAATTTAAACAAAATGACTCTGGACTGTGATGGGTTTCCAATTATAAGTATATGCCCTTGCATCAGACTCAGTGGACTCTTAACACTGGCAAATTTCATCCTTCTTTTACTAAAATGCTTGCTTTCTCTTTGGGATGAAGCTTGAACTTTGTTCTTATCTCTAGTATATTAACAGCATCTAAAACTGTCCTGCTTTGTCTCGCTTCCTTTCCTCTAGTACTTCTACCTTTCCTTTGTATTGTCAATCAGTTGAATGTAGCATGCCCGTCTCTTATGTGCTAGTGCAACTGGCAGAGTTGAAGTAGATCCTTTTTTAAAAAGCTGTTTCTTTAAGATTTAGTTAGATGGGAGATGACTGACTTTTCTAAAGTAGACATTTTCCCATGTGTTTGTGTGAAATTTGCTTTGTTCTGTGTACCACCTACTAACGTATGTATAAAATTAACTTAGTAAATATGAGGGTTATAATCTTGTTCCTTGTTTTCCTTTGTTGAAAATTGTTCTTTAGACAGATTTTCAGTTTGTATTTAGAATTCTATGAAAGTTATGCTAAGATGTACTTATTAGAGGTATAGTTTTTGATTAAGGTTTTGATTAAGCTCAGTTATTGCTTTTTTGTTCTACTCTATCATTGTGACTTTCATAATTATGAGTCTCAGGATAGAACTACTTCTTTTAGAAGATAGAGTTAGTTACAGAGTTAGTTATTAATTCATCTTGAACTTTTTTTTTAAATAGTTTCTAAATTCTTAATTTTATTTTTAGCTGGGAAAACTCTTCAGATATTTAACATCGAAATGAAAAGTAAAATGAAGGCCCATACCATGACTGATGATGTCACCTTTTGGAAATGGATCTCTTTGAATACCGTCGCTCTTGTTACGGATAATGCCGTTTATCACTGGAGTATGGAAGGAGAGTCTCAGCCAGTGAAAATGTTTGATCGCCATTCTAGTCTGGCTGGGTGCCAGATCATCAATTACCGTACAGATGCAAAGCAGAAGTGGCTACTTCTGACTGGCATCTCTGCACAGGTGAACATTTTAGCCCCTTTTTGGAGTAGAAATTCAGTTCCCCATTTGAATGATTTGAAATTTATTGTAGAGGATGTATACTGTAGTGAGTACTTCTAATACTTTGAGACTGTGTATAAAGATGCTTGCTTGTGAGACAAATTATAAGTAATCAAGTTAATCTTTAATAAGATTTTATTTGGAACTGAATTGAGCATTAAGGATATAAAATCTTCATTGAGAAGTAAAATAACACTAAAAATTATAAAGCATTCAAATTATTGTACTATTTGGTGAAGCTGAAGCTGGTAGTTACTGTTTCATTTAGTGCCAAGTACAACTCATAGACCCTATAAGCAAGAGATCTGAACCATGTTCTGTCCTGTGCCATCATTATCATCTATGATACACTTAAGCCCATTGTTGCAGCCACTGTGCAAATCAGTTTTGTTGAAGATCTTCCTCCCTTTTGCTGACCTCCACCTTTCAAGCGTGATGGCCTTTCTGAGGAATAACCTTTCCTAAGAATATGCCCTAAATATGTTTATTAGATCCCCTAAATTTATTCTCTTTGATCTTTTCTAGCAAAATCGAGTGGTTGGAGCTATGCAGCTTTATTCTGTAGATAGAAAAGTATCCCAGCCTATTGAAGGACATGCAGCTAGCTTCGCACAGTTTAAGATGGAAGGAAATGCAGAAGAATCAACGTTGTTTTGTTTTGCGGTACGTGGTCAAGCTGGAGGGAAGGTAAGTTTTGGCTTTGGAAAAAAATTTTTTTTTATTAATTTAGGTTGTTTATTTTTCATTTCAATGAACATCTATGGAAAAATATTTTTATGATAATGAAATGTCTTTTATCTTTTTGCTTCTAGTCATCTCATTTTCTGTGATTTCCCTCCCTCCTTCTGTGTTAATGTCCTTTTTTGTTGTTGTGTTTAATGTGCTTTTAATACTAATTTAGGTCTGTGTTGTCTCTCTTAGTCGTAAATTCCATTTCTAATTATTGTTTTGTCTCTTAGCAACTAGGATAATTTTTGTTTAAAAAGAATACTGTGCTCTCGCCATATTACTTATTCTTTAGCCATTTTTTAAAAAAATCATCTGTTTATAGTATGTAAGATATAATTTTTATTGCCTTTACCAGAGACTTTTTCATTGTTTTCCAACTTTGTTGCTAAAATGTTTCCTGTGTTCTGTATCCAGAGAAAGTAATACAGTAGATAGAGTCTGCAGTCTGCATTTTAAATAATCACAGATGACTTGATGTAGCTCGAATGTGGATTCCGGTTTGAGTAACATTACCTTAAGTCTGAGGTTTTCAGTCCTGGGCCACATGTTGGGGTTATTTGAAAAACTCAAATATAAATGTAGAAAACCCTATTTTGGATCACTTGAATCAGAGTGGGTTCAGGGAAATGGACTTAAAGAAAGAGGGGTGGGAGTAGGGATATGTCCATGGTTGGACAGTTGAGCTATTTTTGTAATGAACAAACTGAAGGACTGTTATGTTAGAGTTTTTTAGTTGCAGGCAACAGAAGCAAGGTCTGGATAGTTAAAGCATAAAATATTTACTTGAAAGGCTATTTGATAGCTTAAACTAGCTAGGTTTGCTGCAGAACCAAACTTGGAAAATGGGAACGTGTGTGACTGTTGTTACATAGTCGAAGTAGCATCTTTAAAGTCTTAATGCAAAAAAAAAAAAATAAAGTCTTAATGACATTTTCTTAGATTCCTATTCCCAGTGCTAAGAGAGGTTTAGAAAACAAGTATTGAGTGTTTGTGTTTAGTCTTAAAAAATGGATTACGCTTCACCAAAGACATTCAGATGGTGATCAAGCACATGAAGAAATGATCAAAATCCCTAGCTCTAAGAGAGATGCAAATACAACACCCCCATGATACATCTTCAAGGATATGTACATGTACAGCCAAGCACAATCAATAAGAGTGCATCTAAATTCCAAAATCAAGCTCCATAATAGTCTATGTGTTTCCTACTGCCAAAGGGGCCCTTTAGAGTAGTGAGAGAAGATCTTCACCCTGAAACCCACAGCGTCCCTTTTCAGCAGGAAGTAGCTAAGAGAATACGCCGTCCCCTTTTCCTTATGACTCAGGGTGAAGTCTCTCTCAGGGAGGAGTGATAGGGAATGGCAAAGGATACACTGACAAAGAAGATTAATCAGAACTGGCTTTGACAAGCACTGGCATTTGGACAAGAACAAACTGGGAGGAGGGTAGAGAGAATAGTGCAACAATGAGTGAGTGGGGGCCCAAAATCTCTGTAAATGTTTATGAAAATTAATAAAATATAATTATAGGAAAAAAAAAGAGAGATGCAAATAAAAACAACTGTGAGATATCATCTCACCCCAGTCAGAATAGCAAAATAGAACAGCAAATAGCAAATGCTGGCGAGGTTGTGGAGAAACTGGAACCCTTATTCACTGTTGGTGGGAGTGTAAAATGGTGCAGCCACTATGGAAGGCTGGATGGCGCTCTCTCAAAAAGTTGCAAGTAGAAATACCATTTGACCCAGCAGTTCCACTAATGGGAATGTACCCTAAAGAAACCGTAATTGCCACCCAGGCAGATATATGCACACCCATGTTTGTTGTGGCTTTATTCATAATAGTAAAGAGTTGGAAACAGCCCAAGTGCCCATCAACACAAGAATGGATAGAGAAGCCTTGGTATGTTCACACAAGGGAATACTATGCCGCATTGAAAATCAAGGAACTCATGAATTATTATACAAAATGAGTGACCCTGGAGGACATTATGCAGAGTAAAAAATCTGTCACAAAAATGACAGTATGGCATAATACCACTGTTATAAAATAGGACTGATATGGGGGCTGGGGGAAAACTAAGAAAAGAGGAGGAAAATAAGGGGAACAAAAGACTGGTTTCCATCAGAAATTGTGAAGAATATTTTTACAAAAGGACTCTGGTAGCATGGTCTTTCACAAGTTGTGCTGGTAGTCATACATCTTCGTTGGTCAGATCCACTAGTGGCTCCATGGGAATAAGGTGGACAGTCTCTTCCCTTTAAGATTTACAGTCTTTGGAATCAAAATGAAGGTCACTATGAGTTGGAACCAACTTGATGGCAGTGAGTTAGAATTTTTGGTTCCATCAAAACTCAAAGCATAACTTTATGAATTCCATCCCCCAGTCAACGTTCAGATCCTCTGCACACTAAAGGGAAGAAACTAACTTTAGTTTTGTTATATTTACTTTTTTCCTTGTGCTGCTGCCCCCTTTTTCTGGAGCCCTAATATATTAGGCTGCAGTGGCTCAAATTCACCAGTTGCTCCTTGAGAAAAATAAGAGTAGTCTTCTACAAAGTCTTAAAGCCTCAGAAACTCAATGGGGGATTGTTATGAATTGGAGCAGGCCCAAAAGCAGTAGGCTTGGTTTTGGGTGCTACTGAAGATGTGATAATGTTTAGCTTCTTGGAAGAGAGGTAGATATATACACCAGAGAGGAGTACATTTCTGCCTAAATTTTTAAAAGTGAAAGATCACTTGAACCAAGAAATAAAATATAACAGAAAACTAAATAATAAATATGGAAAGCACTGAGGTTTAGAGCTGAATGATAGAATTTAAACAAAGACACTTAGCAGCCAAAAAATGCCAAACCCACTGCTGTTGACTCAATTCCAACTCAGTGTAGGACAGAATTAAATTCCCTATAAGATTTCCAGGTGTTTACATTTTTAGGGAAGATGACTACCACATCTTTCTTCCTTGGAGCGTCAGGTTGGTTCAGACTCTTGAGCTTTTTGATTAGCAGCTGAATTCTTTAACCACTCTGTCAACCAGGGCTTCTGTATAAAGAGATCTCTCTTTTAAAGAAATAATTTTTTTTTAATTTTTTATTATTTTTCTGTGCATGTACCGTCAAATCAGATCTGACTGGTACAGGAGGAGATTGTCCCTCCTTTTCCCCGCAGAGCATCTGGTGGATTTGAACCGTGCGCCTCTGGGATTGTAGTTGCAGCTTCTTACCACTAGACCACCAGAGCTCCCCTTAAAGAAATAATTTAAAAAAAAAACATATATAAAAATGTATTAAGGTGTTCCCTCCCTCAGTACTATCTGAGGAGGTAGTAGTTCTCTCATTTTGGTAAAATGACTGTGCTCAGAGCCCTAGTAAAGCCAAAGATCATCAAAAAGAGGACCAAGAAGTTCATCGGCACTGGTGAGACCTTTATGACAAAATTAAATGTGATTGAGGTAAGCTCAGAGGAGCATTCATTCAGAACAGAGTTTGGAGAAGATTTAAGGGCCACATCTTTTGGTTTTTCTATTTTTAAAGGGCCAGATCTTCATATCAACATTGGTTACTAGAGCAGAATACATGCACAGTGGCTTCTACAAATACCTAGTCCACAATTTCAAGGAGCTGAAGTGCTGCTAATGTGGAGCAAATCCTGTTGTGCTGAGATTGCTCACATTATTTCCTCTAAGAACCACAAAGCCATCATGGGAAGAACAGCCCACTCTAACCATTAGAGTGACCAATCCCAATGCCAAGCTGCACAGTGAAGAAAATGAATAGAAAGCTTTGTTACACATTTCATTTGTGCTAAATAAAATCACAAAAACTGCCCTTTAAAAAAATGTGTTAAGGCATAGTGATGGGACTTTATTTTTTATTAGAGCCTACTAAGAAGGTTCACACTGCTCTGAAGGAAGGACTTGGCCAAAAATAACGCCCCAGGAATTGATGGTATACCAATTGACATATTTCAACAAACAGATGCTGCCCTGGATGTGCTCACCAAGTTGTGCCAAGAAATCTGGAGGACAAATACTTGACCAACTGACTGGAGGAGATCCATATTTATTCCAATTCCAAAAAAAATGATGACCTGACAGAGTGTAGAAATTATCAAACTATCACTCATACCATACAGTAGCAAAATCCTGCTGAAGATTATCCAGAAATGACTGAACAGTACATTGAAAAGAACTACCAGAAATGCGAGCTGAGTTTAAAAGAGGTCATGGCACTAATGACATTATTGCCAATGTCAGATGGATCTTGGCAGAAAACAGAGTACCAGAGGAATGTCTGTCTGTGTTTCATTCACTTTGCAAAGGCATTTGACTGTGTGGATCACAACAAATTGTGGCTAACCTTGAGGAACATGGGAATTCCAGAACACACTAATTGTGTCTATGCTTGGACCAGGAAGCAGTCCTCAGAACAGAGCAGAGCAATATGCATTTTGGTTCAAAATCCTGTCTCTATAGCTTTTCAGTCTGTTTCAGAACAGATCATTCAGAAAGCAGGGCTTTATAAGGAGGAATGTGGTATCAGGATTGGAGGAAGACTTATCAACAAACCATGTTATACAGATGGCACAACCTTGCTTGCTGAAATTGAGAAGGACCTGAAGGGCTTGCTGTAGAAGATCAAGGACTGTATCAATATGGATTGAAGCTTATCAAGAAGACAAACATTCTCACAAATGGGCCAATTGGCAGCACCATGATTGATGAAGAGGAGATTAAGCACTAGCTGTCAGGATATCAGAAGACAAAATGCTCTGGGAAAATCTGCTGTTAGGGACCTCTCCAGGGTGTTGACAAGCAACAATATCAGTCTAGACTGTAGTGCATGTAATCTAGGCCATGGTCTTCTCAATTACTTGTTATGCATCAGAGAGCTGGACAAGGGACTAAAGAGGAGAAAAAGAATCGATGTCTAAGAATTTTGATGCTGATGAAGTCTTCAACATACCGTGGACCACCAAAAAAAACGGTTTCTCCTTCAAGGCTAGGATTTTGAAACTTCATCTCACATACTTTGGGCACATGGCCAGGAGAGACAAGTCCTTGGAGAAGGACATCATGCTTGGAAAGGTGGGTGGACAGTGCAGAAGAGGAAGACCCTGGATGAGATGCATTGACCCTGGATGAGATGCATTGATGCAGTAACGAGAGCATTGGGGATTGGTATGTTGGAATTAGTGAGACTGGCTCAGGACAAGGCACAGTTCAGAGCTACAGGACCTACGTTTGCTATGAGTCACAGGCAACTCGACAGCACATAACAGCTACAATTAAGAAAACTGATGGCCTAGTTCTAAGAAGTTGCACTACAATTCCAAAGGCATGCGTTTTGAATATACCAGATGCTCTGCGGAGGAAGATGAACAGTCTCCTCTCATTCAATTAAACTGCTGTTGAAAACCTGCTGGAAGATCAGTTATAGGTCAGTTCCAAGTCGATGATCGCCACCACCACCTAAGAAAAAACGTCAGGGTTTTTCTTTATCCCTTACAATGTTTGAAAGCATATTTTTAGGTGGTTGTTGAGTACCATTGAATCAGATCCAACCCACAGCTAACCTTCTAGCAGGTGTACAGAGGCAGTTATTTGCATGGAAGTAGATTGCCATTCTTCTTCAGCACTTATAGTTTCTTGTGCTTATTTAATACATTCTGCTCTATCTTGTATAGTCTGCCATGACTTTTGAAGAAAATCATGTTTTCAATATTGCTTGCCATCTAATTAGAAATGAGCCTCCTCTATATTTTTTATATTATATGTGGTATATATCTTTGAAGCTGAATTAATTTGAGTTTGTTCCTGACATGACTAAGTAAAATGTCCAATTCTCTTTTATTGAAATAATTTACTTTTACCTGTTGAAGTGCTTCATCAGACATTTTAAATGAAATTGTTATCAGTTATATATAGGGCAAATATTCTTAGAAATATAACTTAATTTAGTCTTATATGTTCCGTTAGTGTTAGATGAACAGGCAGAGAAGAATTAAACAATTTAAATTGGAGTATTAGCTTATAATTTAAAGCCTGAGCAAGTATTTTTATGGGCAATATTTAGTATTTTAAGTCCTTTATTTAAAGTAGATTCTTTGAAGTGTAATTATATTTCATATATTGAACTAACTTGACTTTTTTTTTTTTAATTAATTTTAGGAAGTTGTATAACAGTTCAAAACAATCTCCTCTGTCCCTTGCATGTTGCTTCTTGTGTTGGAATCAACTTATAGCTGACCTTCCAGTGGGTTTTCAGAGAATCATAAACCACATGAGGGGAGCTTTCCTATTTTTGTCCAGCAGAGCAACTGGCAAATTCAGATCACTTGCTTTTGGGTTGGCATTGAAACTTCTTACCACTAAGCCGTAAATTTCCCTCAAATAGTTGCATCTTACATAAGTATGGTACAATAACAAATCCAGGAAATTGACATTGGTACTCTGTGTGTGTGTGTGTTTATTTATTTCTGTCAATTTTTTTAATGAATAGATTAGATAATTTTTTTAATGTGCATTTCATCACCACAGAGATCTTTCTCATGCTACATTTTTTATTATATTCAGCTACCTCTGCTACATCATCCCTTAACCCCCTGTTGCCATGAGTTGATTCTGACTCTGAGAAATCCTGTACCCAAGAGTAGAACTGCCTGTTCGATTTTAAAGCTGCAACCTTCATGGAAGCTGTTAGGTTTCTCTTGTCAAGTGCTTTAAAACTCTGTTTCCTGTCCCTGACAACCACTAATTTGTTTCCAGCTCTGTAATCTTAGACTTTCAAGAATTTTACTATGTACTTAAGACTTTTTGAGATTGGCTTTTTCTTACTCAGTATATTTTATTTTAACAGTTACATATCATTGAAGTTGGCACACCACCTACAGGGAACCAGCCTTTTCCAAAGAAGGCAGTGGATGTTTTCTTTCCTCCAGAAGCACAAAATGATTTTCCTGTTGCAATGCAGGTATTTTAGGCAGAATAAATGAACTTTTAATATTCTTTTTAAAAATAAAGTTCATAAACTACTCAATCCTCTAAGAGGTGTTTAATGATTACCTTTCATCATAAAATGGTTCATTAGTGAAACTTTTTTCAAAAATATTCTATCTTTTCACTAATGTATAAAGAAGATTGCCCAAAATTGTTCAGGTGATGTCCTCTTAAGAGACCTCATTCATATACTTCTTGAGTTTTATATAAGCTTGGGCTATGCTGTATTTAAATGTGTTAAAACAGGAATACTAGCTTTTCCCTTTTAATATAAGCCCATTGTCAGAGTTTTAGAATTTCACTGTCTTTTAAAACCCTATTGTACTATTTTTCTTCTTTTCTGTTAGATGGTTCATTCTTTTTGTGAAATACTGATTTTCTTTGAACAGATCAGTGAAAAACATGATGTCGTATTCTTGATTACCAAGTATGGCTATATCCACCTCTATGATCTTGAGACTGGTACCTGCATCTACATGAATAGAATCAGTGGAGAAACAATATTTGTTACAGCACCTCATGAAGCCACAGCTGGAATAATTGGAGTCAACAGAAAGGGACAAGTAAGGAAACTTTGAAAATGAAATTAAGCAATAAAATAATACTTGCTACTGTTCTCTTTTTTCCAGTCTGTAAGCTGCAATGATACTTACCTGATAATAACAAATTGAATGCAATTTTAAAAAATTCTGTATAATGTCTTTATTATCAAAAGAAGCGCTTCTTCATGCAAAGAAATGGCTTGGGCCATACTTAACAGACCATATCCTTTATTTATGGATCGTTTTCCCCTTTTAAAATCTCCAAAGCAGATTATAAACTACAGGGAAAATAATTCTTCCTACATTCTTTTTCCTAACTCTTTAATGATGTGTTATTAAATACTTAATGTTGGAAGATAATGTGTTACTGTACCTACTGCAGTACTTGGAAAGTTATCTGCTTGAATAGGAAAAACATATGCTCTTCTTTATTTGACAGAATACTCTTTTCCCTCCCTCAGTATTTCAGATACCAGAGATGCTCATCTTATTTTCTGAAAAATGGCTGTAATTTAAAGCCAGTACTTACTGGTATTGCCTTTTACGAGATTTCTCCAAATTTATTTTTTCCCCCATATAATTTGTAAATGAAGTAGATAGTTGGTTTTTTGCTTTGTGTTCTCTATCTTCTGTTGATTTATGAAATTGGGTATCCATATGTGATGAAACTTCTTTAGAAAAAGGTATTTTATTTATCTCTCACTTCAATGTTAGACATGGTTTGAGACTTCCTATAACTTTTATTTTTATTATAGTACTTCCCACACTGAATTTAAATTGTTTACTCAACTATTTTAGTTACCATTTTTCATTAGGGAGCATTGATGGCCTAGTGGCAAAGAATTTGTGCTCCTGATCCAAAGGTTCAGTTTCAAATATACCAGCTGCTCCACAGGATAAAGATGGAATCTCCTTGCTGTTGATTTTCAGCCTCTGAAAACCTGGAATGCCAGCTATGAGTCGGTTCTGACTCATGGCACATAACTACAACATCAGTATCTTTCATTAGAAAAGGGACTTATCTTCAAACAGTAATGAAGTTGTGAAACTAGAAAACTTTTTCCATTACGGTGCTAATATTTATAAGATGATGCTTTAGCTAGAGAATCTGAAATTATTTCACCATATGTATTTGATATTAGTAACTGATTCTGAGCTCTGAATGATAGTTAAATTACCCTCTCCACACCCATCTCAGTCCTCCTTGTTTTCATGTGCCAGCTGGTTTGAATAAGGAGTTAAGCAGTATTAAGCCTTAGAGAATTCCACAACCCTTTCTATCAAAGCAGACTACTAACTGAGCATACACCAGTAAGTGAAGAATGCGTGGTTTCTAGTGACTAAAAGTATGAAAGCAGTTAAGCTTTAACATTATGGCTGACTTTCCTTTTTCAATTTTATACTGATTTATATACAGAGTTTGAATATATTGTTTTTCACAAAAGATCCTTTCCATTTCCTTCACCTCCTCCACCCATCAAATTGTGCAACCCTGTGATTTACGCATCCACAGGAACTAAAGAAGAAAATCTGTGGACTAAGTTTGTGGGAATGGATGGAAGAAGCAAAACCAAATAATTACTTGAAAGAAGAATAAACAGAATATGACAATAGACAGCATTTATATGCACAGCATCAAACAGCTGCAAGAAAATGAGAACATGTAGTTGAAAACCCAGATATGTTCCCCAAATATGCTCAATTGTTTACTATTAGCTAAATCACAAATCTAAATGTAAAAAAAATTTCCTTGTGTTTGGCAGTTATTTTGTAGATGCAAGTATGCTACATCAGAATAAATAATTTTCAAGATTAGGCTAATAAATTTCCAGATTCAGGAGATAATTAGTAAGAAGTAAATAATAAGGCTAGTTTGGATTGAGGTCGTAAACGTTTTTTGGTTTTTTTTTTTGCGAGGGGGAGTTAATTAATTTTAATGAACATTTAAGAGATTTTGGATTTCCATACATTCATTGTTGCATTTTTCTCTCTGCCCACCCCTCCCCCCAGTTCACACTTCTCTTTGAAAAGTAAAATTATTTCATTGGTATTTACTTTCCTACATGTCTCTCTCACCTTCCTTCTCTTGCTAACAAAAAAAGTATGTTTCACAGTTTCATTTCTCTAGATAATTATTTAAACTTCATTTATAGCCAAATAAAAATACATTGCAGCTATTCATTAATTTTTCTATTGCAGGTTTTGTCAGTATGTGTGGAAGAAGAAAACATAATTCCTTATATCACCAATGTCCTACAAAATCCTGATTTGGCTCTGAGAATGGCTGTACGTAACAACTTAGCTGGGGCTGAAGAACTCTTTGCCCGGAAGTTTAATGCTCTTTTTGCCCAGGGAAATTACTCAGAGGCAGCAAAGGTGGCTGCTAATGCACCCAAGGTAAACAAAAAGTTAAGACAATGAAGTTGTAATGGTTGGATTAATGGGTAATACTCTTTTTTTTTTTTAACTTTTTTAAAATTAATTTTAATCAACATTTGCAGAGAGTTTGGATTTCCACTCATTCATTGTTGCATTTTTTCCCCTGTCCACCTCTTCCCCCCAATTTGCTCTTCTTTTTGAGAAGTAAAAGAAAAATTCTTTCATTGTTACACAATCCCTCCCCCAAAGTCCACGAACATATGATTAGGTATTAATGGTATGACAAGAGTCTAGAATAAGAGTTGCATAGTAAAGTAGTTCAGGGTGGGGGAACGGGACTGTATAACAATTACAGAACTTTTTTTCCAAAGAATAAAGTGAGGGTGGACAAGGAGAAAAATGTGCAACAATGAATGAATGAAAATCCAAGTTCTTTATAAGCTTTCATTAAAACCTAAAAACAATCCCCAAACCGCACTATCATGAAAAAAATAATTGTAAACTTAGGAAGTAAGTAGCTATATGTACTTTGTTTATATACATTTGGTCTCTTGTGTACTGTAATAGTGGTCTATTTCCAATTCTAAATAATCTCATGATAATGAAGTAGAGCTGTGATATTATTGATTGAAACTTTACTGTGGATATATAAAATCAGAAATTGATATTGGTAGATAAAATCCTGTATTTAAGATTAATAATGTATGAGAATTATTAACATGATGTCTGAATCATTTTACAAGTCTTCAAAATTTCACTTTCTTAAAGGGGATCCTTCGTACTCCAGACACCATTCGCCGCTTCCAGAGTGTCCCAGCTCAGCCAGGTCAAACTTCTCCACTTCTTCAGTATTTTGGAATTCTTTTGGACCAGGGCCAACTGAACAAATATGAATCCTTAGAACTTTGTAGACCTGTACTTCAGCAAGGACGTAAACAGCTTTTGGAGAAGTGGTTAAAAGAAGATAAGGTAGGTTAACTTGTTAACATCATTAAATAAAATAACATGTTAGCAAGGTAAAAGCAAGCCTAGAGAGGCTGTACCAAAATGTATCCATTCATTATTTATTAAGCATCTTTTCTGTTTTCGGAACAAACATTTATGAGATGTATAGATTTCCTTCTGGAAATTTTTACGACACATTGAAGAGGGACATTTTTAATTATTTTGCTTTTTAAAAACAATCCCGTATTCTTGCTGAGTAGATAAAACTTCTAGTCCTGGAAGTGAATTGTTAACTTTTTGTTTTAGGAAAAGCTTAGTGCAAGAAAGCTTACTTCCTTATGCATTCATATTTGTGAATATTTAGGACATTCATTTGGTCATAAGAATATATTTTTCTATTTCACACTTGAAAGGCACAGTAGTTTCAACCATACAAATATTCTGTCCTTTCCTTTTAGAACTTCCAAAGTATCATCAATATGTTGGTGCTAGGAAACAGTATTGAATGTTGAGTCACAGCTTTAGATAGCACAACTCTCTATAATGAAATGCCATTTTCCAAAGAATATTTATTGATGTTAAAGGAAGAAATAGTTAACTTAATGTCTTAAAATTTATTTAAATAGTTTTTTTGTGTGTGTTATTTACCAAATTCTTGAACTGTGAAATGTCTCTATGCATTTTGTATTCTCTATTGATTTCTTACACAGAAAGTCATCATAGTACTATTTATAAGGCACCAGTTAGTGTGACTAGTCCTTCCATACCTCCATGGACAGCCTTTTTCTACAAAGTGATAAAATGAAATTGCCTGTACTTAATCATTATTAAGAACTGAGGTAGTACTATTCGAAATACTTTCATGTCCATCCTAAGTGTTTAAGAAAGGATAACTGCTGAGTTAACCTATATAGCAGAGAGATAAAAGCATTTTGGGAATTAATTTTTGTTATGATCCATTTGTGAAGAGAGACACTGAACAGTCTTCACTAGTTAACCTCTTTAACTTTTTAGAGGACTGGACTTTTGGTAGAGCTTGTTATTTCTCACATCTGAATTTTAGTTACAGTGTAACCATTATTTGTAAGTTAACCATTACTATTAGGAAATTAACTCTAATATATAAAGCAAAATGATTTTAGGAGGAAACCACTTTTCAGAGTGGGAGGCTGACTTATCAAGGCAAGTCAGATAATACATGGTAATATTTGCTTATGCATATCTCCTAAAAGTCTAAAATTTTATCTTTCACCTTGTAAATTTGTCTTGCCTTACAGTCTAATGTCTCACAGTCAGAAAGCTAATGGGACGTAGATCCTTCAAACATAGAAGTTATACCCTAATTTTAATAGTGTTTATTACAGTTAAACTTCATCAGATTCCTCCATTTGATAATGTTACACTGACATTTTTGATGTAAAATTTTTTAAAAACTTGAGACGCTGTGAATCTGATACTGGAATTTTCTTACTAGTTAGAAGTATAAGAGTTTCTTTAAATAAACTACATTTATCCCTAATCAGGTTCTTGCTAGTACTCATGTTCATGAATTTTTGGGGTGTGAGTTTTTTGTGCTTATTAACTTAAAGATTTATTGAGATACTTTGGGTTTTGTTTTGTTTTTTTATTTTTGGAAAATTCTACCACCACATCATAGGATGACTACAAGGTCATCGTTTTTACAGCTTAAAATTCCTGCATATTTATTTTTAATATATTCTGGGGGAATTGAATCACTAAATACCTATATTATTACTTATAATTGAGTACCTAATAGTTCTTTATAGTGAAATCATTATTTTCATTAAACAGCTCCTAGATTGATCATTAAACAATCTCTTTTTTTTTGGGCAGTTGGAATGTTCTGAAGAACTAGGTGATCTGGTGAAATCTGTGGATCCTACATTGGCACTTAGCGTATATCTGAGAGCTAATGTCCCAAATAAAGTCATTCAGTGCTTTGCAGAAACGGGCCAAGTTCAGAAGATTGTTTTATATGCTAAAAAAGTGAGTTTAATGAAACAAATTCTCAACATAAATTTATTACATCATTACAGTAGACATTACCACTGCCTTTGAGTCACTTCACTTACAGTATTCTTCCATGCAGTTTCCAAGGCTGGTATCTTTATGGAAGGAAAATACTCACCTTTTCATTCACCATTCCACAAGTCACACACTACACCATTTGCACTACTTAAGATAGAAATTAGGCTGCGGCAATTCTTTGTGACTTGAATGGTGAATTTCCTTAAATTTTGAACTACTTTAAAAAGTTAAAAACCCTCATAGTTGTCATTTATAATTCAGACTTAACAAAATAGAAGCAGTTATTTTTGCATTGCTTATGCAGTTGCATTGTTTCTTTCTCTTTCAAGAGGGCAGAGGCTGTTGAACCTGTTAAAATTTGAAATGCTCATCCATTGAAAATGGGTAAGCTATTTCTTAAGATGCCCAGCTTTACATTCACATATGTCATCACCAGGTTTCTGTTTTTCTACCAAGAAAACCCACCATGGTCAAATTGTTCATTCTTAATTTAAATTGAATTTATACTTTTGTCAGTGGTTCTAAATTAGCAACATTTTTATTTTAAAGGAACTATAACTTCTTTTTTTAATGGAAAGTAAAGAAACTTAGTGAGTAGTACCTTTACCATTTTGTCCATTTGTAGGTTGGATACACTCCAGATTGGATCTTTCTGCTGAGGAATGTGATGCGCATCAGTCCGGACCAGGGTCAGCAGTTTGCTCAAATGTTGGTTCAGGATGAAGAACCCCTTGCTGATATCACACAGGTAAAAACTTTAAGATATATTTTGTAAACTTTTTTAAATGTGTATTATAGACTTTTTTACTTGGAAAGTAGGAGACTATGCTTAGAACAGCTTTAGATGCTTAACTTTGTGGGAATTAAACCTGTATCTCTCTTGATAAATGTCAGTAGTTGTAGAGGGGTTTCAGGTGTTTTGTTGGTAGGGTCACTATGAATCATGCTTGACTCGAAGGCAATCAACAACAACAACTATAGGGATAAACAATTTTCCTTAAAAACAAGTAACAAAATAATGTATACCATCTACATGTTTTAAATGATTTCTTTTAAATTATTTTTGTAGATTGTGGATGTCTTTATGGAATACAATCTGATTCAGCAGTGTACTGCATTTTTGCTTGATGCCCTGAAGAATAATCGCCCTTCTGAAGGTCCTCTGCAGACTCGGTTGCTTGAGATGAACCTTATGCATGCACCTCAAGTATGTTTTTCAAGCCTTTTAGATGTATTTTCTTTTTTTTATTATTATTATTATTAAATTTTATTAGTTTTAATGAACATTTACAGAGATTTTGGGTTTTCATTCATTCATTCATTGTTGCACTGTTTTCTCTACCCTCCTCTCCAGTTCGTTCTTTCTTTTCCCCCCTTGAATGTCTGTTTTAATTGTCCAATTGTTTAGACGTATTTTCAATGCTGTTTTAGTAGTTTAGAGCCTCTGGGATTTATTTAAAGCTACTGATAAATATATTACTCATTCACGAAAAACTAGCTAACATTTCTTTGTCTCCTTTATATGGTTACTATTTAATCTTAATATGTGATCAGTGATATCCTGAAATGAACTTACTCTTTTTGTGATTTTTTAGGTTGCGGATGCTATTCTGGGAAATCAGATGTTCACACATTATGACCGGGCTCATATTGCTCAACTGTGTGAAAAGGCTGGCTTACTGCAGCGTGCATTGGAACATTTCACTGACTTGTATGACATAAAGCGTGCAGTTGTTCACACTCATCTTCTGAACCCTGAGGTATTTCATTCTTTTGCCTAACAAGCGGCAGTAGTTTATGAGTCTACTGAAAATACGTGTGTGGGGCTAGGTGACTGTAATTTCGTATTACCATGAGGCTCTACTTTGCTTTGCTGATTTGTCTTTCAGTGGTTGGTGAACTACTTTGGGTCCTTATCTGTAGAAGACTCCCTCGAATGCCTCAGAGCCATGCTGTCTGCCAATATTCGTCAGAATCTGCAGATCTGTGTTCAGGTGGCTTCTAAGTATCATGAGCAACTATCAACTCAGTCTCTCATTGAACTTTTTGAATCATTCAAGAGTTTTGAAGGTAATTTGAAGATACGGAGTTGTTTTAATTATTTAAAATTGCCAAGAAGGATTTTGGAATTCCAGTAATTTGTAATCTTCTCTTTCTTAAGAACATTGTAAGTTTTGGTAACCAATGAGTGATGTTAAATACCTTTCATGTCAGGTACTAGGAGATATGTAGTGAACAAGACCATCTTTTTTGTAGATAAATTAAAGGCAAAATATTGATACTAAATTCTGAAAAAAGCCAGCTCAACTGCAGGATGAAAATGCCAATATTCAGGTACAAGGCTTCATTCTTGTATTATCTGACTCGCATTAATGGCTAGTGTTTTCAGACATAAACATTTGTCATCATAGTAGGCAGTAGGGTTTCTCAACCATGCACTAGACACTTTGGGCTTACTAATTCTTTGTTATAGGGTGAGCGAGAAGTCTACCCTCTGCATTATACACAGTTTAGCAGCAACCATAACATTATCTTCTAGATTCCAAAAGCATAAGAGCATTTCCAAAAGTATTGCTACATTTCCAAATGTATCTAGAATGGAAAATAACCCCTAGTTGAGAACTACTATTAAATAGAATATAATGTGGTCACTAATGTTACATTATGTTAGCTAAATTTTTGGTTCCCAATTTATTTCATTTCTTTGTGATAGAGATCTAGGTAGTCAGAATAATGGATTATACACGTTTTCTTTCCAGTTTAATTTTTTTTTTTTTAAATTTTGTGTACTGTCGAGTCAGTTCCGACTGCCACGGAAGGAAACTGCCCATACTTCTCCAGCAGAGCATCTGGTGAATTGAAACCGTGCAGCTTCTTGCCACTAGGCTACAGAACTCCTTCCCCCCAGCCCCCTACTTTCTATATTTTAATTATGCACCAGATTTGTATTTCCTAAATACTTCATTCCTAAGTCAGATCAGCGCATTTGAAGTGCTTAGTAACCAGATGCGGTTATTAGCTACTCTGTTGAACAATGCAGATATAGAACATTTTCATCATGCTTTATTGTACAGAGTGACATTGAATTCTTTCCAAAGTTTTTGTATCTGCCACCTACTAACTACATAGAAGAAATAGCTCTTATAAGGGACTTTATTTTCAATTTCTCATATGTTATTTTATCTAATAATAAACCTTAGTATTGAGGAACTCCCTAATTCTTTATAAACTCTTGGAAAACATTGAGTTAAGAATAAAGTACAAATTAGTTTTTTAAAAATAGTCTGTGTTCATTAGTGTTTGTAGGTTTATTAAGCTATATTGAGTAGTTTAGAATTCATATTTATTCTCGGAGTGTAATGATGTTTTTTAGTTTGACACTTTTTCAGTTCTGTCATTCTCAAAGGTGCCTCTATGCTAAATTTCAGTTATTTGTTCTTTAAGGTCTCTTTTATTTCCTGGGATCCATTGTTAACTTTAGTCAAGACCCAGATGTGCACTTTAAATATATTCAGGCAGCTTGTAAGACTGGACAGATCAAAGAAGTAGAAAGAATCTGTAGAGAAAGCAACTGCTACGATCCTGAACGAGTCAAGAATTTTCTCAAAGTAAGTGCGTGTCACTAGTGCATTTTCAGGATGGGTGAAAGACCTATTTAACAGCAGGTTGGTTCATAATTTAAAACTATGATTCCCCCCGCCCCCTTTAAATGTAAAATTCTTAGTATTCTGAGATTGTGTTCTGGATTATGTCTTCTAAACTTAGTATTTTGTGGTTTCCTCTGAAATAGGGAAGGAAACTGGTAAAAATTCTTAAGAAAGACCATCTGTTTAAAAGAAGGAAAAAACCAAAAGGCACCAACCATCTTTAAAGAATTTAATTTTAACTTTGGGAGGAAAAAAATGTAGAAAGCAGTATAGACCATCCGTGTGGTTTTTCTAATTCATTTAGGCTGTGTTTGAAGATTAAGCTTAGATTGTGCATAGTATTTTGTAAAGAAACCTTGGTTGTAGGAAAAAGTTATAAATAGCTTTTAATGATCAAATGAGGCTGGTTTTGAGAACTAAAATACTAATCATGTATAATGCACAAATTAAGATTGAGCCAAACTTACTTTTTTTAAAACATGAAGGACATTTTAGAGAAGGGATGATTGCCAGTATTGGAGTAAAGGATCAAGTTTACCCATTCTTAGCTTTTTCAAACTTACCTAATGGCCGGTGATTTTGTTAAATTAAGGTTAGCTTTATCCTCACAACTACCAGTTAGATTCTGAATAAAAACTTGAATGTTAGCAGCTTTCTATAAAGACCATTAGAGCTATGGAACAGATTTTAAAAATAATTCATTTCTCTTTTCTATTTCTTTTTTTCTCAGTTTTTTTAATAGAAGGAAGTTATTTCTGAGACTGTATATAGACCTCTTGTTTTTCTCTTCATGAAGAATTTAGATTGAAACTACAAAAATTTTTGGTGTATAGTTAGTAGGAAAAATAGACTTCTCATACTTGTTTGTAACATGTCCCTTTATGTGCAGCCATGAGTGAATGAAAATCTAACCTTTCTGTAAACTTAAGTTAAAAATCACAAGAGGGGGGGAAAAGTCCCTTTAAAGACTAAGGTGCCCTAACCCAAACTACGCATTTTAAATTACCTAACATGTGTATGAAAACTGGACAGTGAATAAGGAGAATGGAAGAAGGACTGATGCCTTTGAATTACACTGGTGAAGAATATTAAATATGCATGGACAATCAGAACAGTGAATAAATTTGTAAGAATATTCCTCAGAAGGGAAGATGGTGAGACTTTACCTCATACAGTTTGGGCTTGTTAAAATGAACTTGGACAGGTTAAAAGGAAGGACATTCTTGTAGAGAAAGACTTGCAGTTACGATGAGTTGGCACAATTACTACAACAGTGAACTCAAACATAGTAATGATTATAAAGTTTACACAAGACTGGACAGTGTTTTCCTTTCATTGTACTTGGAGCCTCTTTGAATTGGAACTGACTGGTCTGCACCTAACATCAGTAGCAGCACCCTACCCCAAAATGTCATTATTTTTTTTTAAAAAAAGAGGATAATTACACTGACATATTATTCCTTTGAAGAATTTACTAGTCTTCAGGTTAAAGAACTAGCCTTTTTTTATACAAATGATCAACCTTGCTTGCTGAAAATGAGGAGGACTTGAAGCACTTGCTTCAGAAGGTTAAACACTGCAGCCTTTAATATAGATTGCATCTCAGTGTCAAGAAAACAAAAATCAACAGTCTAAAACAAAAGGTGCATAGCAGAGTGGACTGGGGGGCCAGGATTGTGCAACAGTGGAAGATTTTTAAAGAGTAAAGGGAACTAGGGGGTCGGTAGGGAGGAAAATGTGCAACAATGAATGAATGGAAATCCAGGTTCTTGATAAACTTTTGTAAAACCAGGGTTGGGATGGGGGAACCCAACCAAAAATCTTCACCATTGGACTGATAGGCAACATCATGAAAGATGGAGAAAAGATTGAAACTGTCAATGACATCATCTTACTTGGATCCAAAGTCAGTGTACTTGGTACCAGCAGTCAAGAGATCAGGAAATACATTACACTGGAAAACTCTGTAGTCAGGACCTTCCCGAAATTATTGAGGAGCAGTGATGTTAGTTTGAAGGCTAATTTGCAACTTACTCAGACCATGGCCTTTTACTGTCACTAGATATGTTTGTGAGAGTTTTGTGAGAGCTGGACAGTAAATGAGGATGACAGAAGAAGAATAGATGTCTTTGAACTGTGGTGATTGAGAAAAGTACTGAATATCCTATGAATTGTCACAAAAGAACAATTATGTCTTAGAGAAGGTGTAGCCATAGTGCTCCTTGGAGGCAAAGATGATAAAGCTTCGTTTCACATACTTTGGGCATGTTGCTAGGAAAGGCTATTCCTTGAAGAGGGGCATTGTCCTTGGAAAGCTGGAAGGTCAGGGAAAGAGGCAGACCCTCAACACAACACACTGATTGCACTGTAGGCTTAAATGTATCAGATTGTGAGGATGGCTCAGGATAGGATAGGGTTCAGATCTCTTGTTTATAGGGTTGCTGTGAGTAATACTTGACTCGATTGCACTTAAAAATAGCTTTTTGGTTGTGACACAATAGTCAAGAGTGCTGAAGTTTTTATATATTATAGATTAGAAATATAGATCTAAAATGTCTTGGTCATAATGAATAGTTTAAAAAATGTTACCAAACAAATGCTGACGAGGTTTTGGAGAAACTGGAACCCTTATTCACTGTTGGTGGGAATGTAAAATGGTGCAACCACTATGGAAGGCTGTATGGTGCTTTCTCAAAAAGTTGGAAATAGTAATAGCATATGACTCAGCAATTCCACTACTGGGAATACACCCTAAAGAAACCATAACTGCCACCCAAGCAGATATATGCACACCCGTGTTTACTGCGGCTTTGTTTACAATAGCAAAGAGTTGGAAACAACCCAAGTACCCATCAACAAATGAATGGATAGAGAAGCTGTGGTATATTCACACAATGGAATACTATGCTTTATTGAAAAGCAAGGAACTCATGAAATAGTACACAAAATGGGTGACCCTGGGGGACGTTATGCTGAGTGAAATATCTTAGTCACAAAAGGTAAATACTGCCTAGTGCCACTGTTGTAAAACAGGACTTACACTGGAGTTGGTGAAGCCTAAGAAAAGGGGATAAATATATACTGCATTGAAACAGATCAGGGAAGAGAATTGTTTAAAAGGAATATAAGGTTAGGTATTATTTTCATGACATGACTCCAGAAAAAGAAATGCATAGTAAAGTGGACTTTGGGGGATTGTATGTATAATAATGAAAAAAGTTTTCTTTTTGCTTTTCAAAGAGAAAAGCCAATTGGAGAGGGTTGAGCAGGGAGAAAAATGTACAACAATGAATGGATGAATCAGAAAAAAATTAAACAGGAAGAATATGCTGTGAAAAAATGTTGCATTGCATTAAAAAAAAAGTTACTGAACCACAGACTTTCAGATGTCAAAGAAACCTGAGTGATGACTCTGCCATTGGCTAGTGTACCAGTGACACTGCTTTAGTTCCTCAATAGGGATTTATTTTTTAGCTTTGAATCTCTTAAACTTTTCATTAAATGTTCTTGCTTATGGGTCTGAATAGAGTTGAATTGGTTTTGAAGTATGTATCATAGCGTCATGTATAAAGCAAGATGAAATTATCTTAATTTGATTTTGAAGTTTTGAAGCTACCAAAACTACTGTTGTTATGTCTTCAGTCATCTGCAACTCATAGTGACCCTGTGTACAATGGCCCTAAACGCTGCTCTATCTCTTGCCAATCTTACTATATCTGACACACCTATCCCCATTACTCCAGTGACTCAGTCTATCTCATCGAGGGTCTTCCTCTCCTGCACTGTCCCTCCACCCTCTCAAGCATGATGTCCCTCTCCAAGAACTGACCTTGCCTTGCAACATGTCCAAAGTATGTCAGGCAAAGCTTCGGAATCCTTGCCTCCAAGGAGCAGCCTGTCTTCACCCTCTCCAGGACGAACTTGTTTGTTCTTCTAGCAATCCGTGGTATATTCAGTACTCCTCTCCACCACCATCCCTAATTATTGTCCAGCTCTCTGGTGTATAGCAAGTACTTGCAAAGACCATGGCCCGTTTAAGGCTCACTTGAGTCTCCAGACTGACATCATTACTCTTCAGTACTTTGGAAAGATTTCTAACAGCAGACTTTTCCCTGTGCAATTTGTCTGTAATTTCCTGGCTGCTGATACCAGTTGTGTTGATTGCTAAGCAAACTGAAGCTGTCAACAATCTCAGTCTCTTTACTATCTATCATGATGCAGCCAGTTGGCCCAGTGGTGAGAATCTTTGTTTTCTTGATGTTGAGCTTCAATCCATATTGAAGGCTGCAGTCCTTGACCCTCTGCAGCAAGCGCTTCAGGCCCTCCTCAGTTTCAGCAAGCAGGGTTGTGTCATCTGCATAACACACATTGTTGATAAGTCTACCTGCAATCCTGATGCCACACTTCTCATAGAGCCCAGCCTCCCAGATCTGTACATAGATTGAAAAGATACGGAGATAGGATACATCCTTGATGTACATTCTTCCCAATTTTGAACCATGCAGTTTTATTTGCTTTTTTCAGAGGACTGCCTCCTGTTCCAAGTATAGGTTTCGTATAAGCACAATCAAGTGTTCTGGGATTCCTGTTCTCAGTCAGTAACAGTTCCTTGTGATCCACACAAGTGAAATGCTTTTGCATAGTCAATGAAACACAGATAGACATTCCCCTGGTACTCTCTGCTTTCAGCCAAGATCCATCTGACATTAGCTATAATATCCCTATTACCTTAGATAAAAGAGTGGTGCTGCATTAGGTGAGTTAACCTATAAACTGTAATCAGATGAGATAAAAGCTCAATAAAGTGGAGTTGTTATGTCCTGTCAAGTTGGAAATGACTCATAGCTGGCCATCTAGCAGCTTTTCAAAGGCAGAAGATGCCCATCACTCTCCTGAAAATAATGGAGAATGGATGTTTAGTTTAGGCTTTTGAACTAGCCAGACTAAATAAAATTTTTTTTTCTTCTTTTCATTGTTGTTGTTTGCCGTCAAGTTGAACAGGACTCATAGTGACCTTATGAACAAAAGACCTGAAGCCTTTCTGTAACTTATTGTTGTTTCTCAAAGTTCATAGACTTTCCGGAGGCATATTATTTAAAAAATGGATGCCACTTAGCCATTATTTGTTCATACTGCAAATGACATGCTCTTTTTTTTTTTTCTCAGAAAAGTTAAATAATAATGTTTAAACCTGTTTTCTTTGTTTTGTATCATGTTTGTACATAGATGTTCAGGAGGTCACCAATTAATTTTAAGCTGTATTGTTCCCTGATTACTCAAAGGAATTTTAATTCCATCCTGAATTAGAAGTGAATCCTGTGTTTAGTCTAAATAATCTGATTGGGTAATACTGAGATGGTGCCACCAGGAATAGAAATTAGTGGAATATAACTTCTTCTGTAAAGTAGCTTGTAAGAGCATAAAATGCTGTCAATATCATTTGGTCAAGCCCTAAGGTTAAGGAACTAACTCTTCTTTAGACTCCTCATCTCCTGCTTACTACTTTTAACCTTGTTTTCTACCATTTCCTTCCTGGTTTTGCTTCATCTGCATTGGCCTGCTTATCATTCCTGGGAGTCCCCTAAGCCGCTTTCTGCTTTGAGGCCTGTGAACCTTTGTACATGCTGCTGCTTCACCCTAGACCACCTTTCTCATACTTGACCAGTTTTCTTTTCTGTATTCTGATTTTTGACCAACTGTCATCAGGGAGGACCTCTCAGCTTACCCTGTCTAACTAGAACCCATCCATAGCTCATTCTTACCTCTCCCAGGTGCTGCTTCATTTGTTTTTCATAGCATTTATCACTGTGAGCTATGGGTTATTCTGTATAGATTGCCACTTCTTTCAGGAAAGAAACGGCTTCCTTTGTCCCTTCTACATACCCATTGCCTAATAGGTAGTCAGCAAATATTTGTGAAAAGAATGAATTCATATTTAAGATGACAGATTTTAGAAATGGTGGTATGATCTATTAGTGTAGCATTCCATGATGTTAAACAATACTTGTTTTAGACTTTTCCTACTTTGAGAAAGCTGCATCTGGACTTCCAGATTTATAACCATTTTGGCTTTTAATTAGTTTCTTATTGTTCCCAGGTGTATCTTGATGTTCTTTATGGACATTTCATAGACTGTAGTTGTTTTTTTTAAAAAAAAATTATTTTGTGTGTGTGTATACTGTCAAATCAGATCTGACTACTACAGGAGGAGATTTTCCCTCCTTCTCCAGCAGAGCATCTGGTGGATTAGAACTGCACGCCTCTGGGATTGAAGTTCAGCTTCTTGCTACTAGGCCACCAGAGCTTCCTGAGACTTTGTACTTTTATAGTCATGTGGTTGGCTTGTCCAGTTTTAGAAACCACTTGATCCAATCTTGCTAATAATTGTTTTTAGTGGGTGTAATGGGAAAAGTTCTACTTTCTTAGTAGACTGTAATAGAGGAATCATTTATTAAAAAATGTTTCTTTGTGTATGAATGAATTCCTGATGGAAATTGTTATTTTTTGTGCTGTACCTTATGTCTGTGGACTGTACAGGACATGAATCAGGTAAATGCCCAGTACAGGTCTTACCTACCTGTCTATAGTGTCTTCTCTGTCACTCTATAAGTACAATTATATACTGGGATCTGTAATGGTAAAAGCAATGGGTGAATTAAAGATCTCTTCTTTAAATGCTGCTTTCCCCCCTGCTCCTTTTCTAATTACAGCAACATGTGGTTTATTTTGTTCATGCCTATCACTGTCATGTTGCTCCAAGTAGGCTTTATTAGAATAGAGTATTAGAGGCTATGATTATGTAGAATGGGATTGGGAGGGGGAAAAAAGTCTTTCATTTATAAAAGTATGAATAGAAAACCAGTTAACTCTGTAAAATTTTACTCAGATCACCTTTTAAAGAAAAAGAAAAAAATAATTATCTCAACTGGAATTTCCCTCATATGGAAATTTGGAGGGATGGGTATTCATTAGTTTGAAATAATTGTGAACTTTTTATATCATATACTATGACAATGTGACAGTACTTTAACTCCAAATTGAATTCAAGTACTATTAATGAAAGGCCCAGTGTGGTGGTGATTTTTACCAAGTGCCACTGGTGTCTTGAAAATCTTACTTGTTTGTATTTGTCTACAGTTATAAATGTTTTGGTTAAAGGTTGTATATGAGAATAACCTGGCATTTTACTATGTAAATCTAAATATTGCTTAGTAAAAATTTACTGAAACTGGGGCCATGCACACTCTATTACTATTTCTTTCTTAAAACAGACAAAACTTTTGTGGGCCTCATCCATCAGTGTAGAACACATTTTTCTCTTTTATGTAGATTTGAAAGTCAACACAAGCAGAAAAAGAATAGTTATTTTGTTTATTCTCTTTTAGGAAGCGAAGCTAACAGACCAGTTACCACTTATTATTGTGTGTGATCGATTTGACTTCGTCCATGATCTGGTGCTGTATTTATATAGAAATAATCTTCAAAAATACATAGAGATTTATGTACAGAAGGTAAGTAATACACCAAAAAATTTCACGGGCATTTTTAATAACTTCTTAGAAGCTTGACCCACTAACTGTAGAAATAGAAAGGTAGTTACATCACTCCCCCATTTTTGTGGTTTTTTTAAATAGATTTTCCCATAGCTGTTCTAATTGTTTCTTTGAACTTAGCTTGAAGGCCAGTAGTTTGGTAAACAATTAACCAAACAAGACTTCTTGACTAATTGTTATTCTTAGTTGCAAATCTAAACTGTCAGCTAATTATTGGATTAAGAAGTGTGCTTACAAAGGGGAAATGAGGTTTTTAGGTTTGTTTTTAAATTTCACTTAATGCAAACGGGTAAGTGCCCAGCTAGTGACAAAATGGTTGGCAGTTCACATCCTTCCAGAGCCACCTCAGAACAAAGTCCTGGTGATTTACTTTGAAAAGATGATAACTGCTGTTAATCCTATGGAGCACAGGTCTACTCTAGTACACATGGCCACCATGAGTTGAAATCAACTCATTACCAGCTGGGTATTATTGATGGTTATTTTGCACCATAAAGGCAATCTTTTTTTTCCTGTAGGTAAATCCAAGTCGACTTCCTGTCGTTATTGGAGGATTACTTGATGTTGATTGCTCTGAAGATGTCATTAAAAACTTAATTCTTGTTGTAAGAGGTCAATTTTCTACTGATGAACTTGTTGCTGAGGTTGAAAAAAGAAACAGGTAAAGTACCATTTTAATCTTAACTGGAATAAGTACTACTATTTTTTGTGTGAAACTGGTTAAAAATATAACTAGATAATTGGCTAAACGCTACTTACTAATAATGCAGGGACTATGAATCACTGAAGACACCTGATTTGGAGAGGCTTGGCCAGATTGCTACAAAAGCAGCCTTTGGTATGAATCACATGTCAACATTAAGAAAACAAAGATTCTCACCACTGGACTGATAGAGAACATCATTGATAGATGGAGTAGGGATTGAAGTTGTCAAATGATTTCATCTTGCTTGGGTCCACACTCAACACCCTTGGTACTAGCAGTTAAGAGATCAGGAGATGCATATTACATTGGGCAGGTCAACTGTTGGGGACCTTTCCAAAATAATGAAGAGCAGTGATGTTAGTTTGAAGACTTAAAAGCATCTGATTCAGGCCATGGTATTTTCATTCACTTGCTATGTCAGTGAAAAAAGATGACAGAAGAATTGATGCTTTTGAGTTGTGGTGTTGGAAAAGAGCACTGAATATTTCATGGACTGCCAAAATGACAAATGGATATGGCTTGGAAAAGTGCAGCCAGAGTGCTCCTTGGAAGCAACGCTATGTCTCACTTGCTTTGGGCATGTTGCTAGGAGATGCTGTTCCTTGGAAAGGGCATCTTACAGGTTCTATAATTATACCAAATGTGATCTGACTGTGTTTTTAAGTATGATGTAAGCCCACTTAAAATTATGTGCATAACTGTCTATTCATCACTGATATTTTTGCTCAAGTTTGACAGGTTCTTAAGCAATACTGGAGTAAACCCATTTTTAACTTTTATTTCCCTAAAATACTATTGAATTAAAATTTCCAGTGGAAAAGAATAAATGCTTCTAATGATAGGCCTTGGATGGGTTTTGGTTTTTTTTTTTTAAAAAATGATAACATTTTGAGGACTTGATGTATAAAGAGTTCTGTGGTGGAAGTGCCATAGAAAGTTACACTGTGAACTCAAAGGTAGCATTTCTGGAGTTTTAATCCACCACCGACTCCACAGGATAGATTTAGTAGTGGGAATTACTGTAGCTCTATGAGAAATGGCAAGAAAAGCCTATGGAATTAAAGGTGAAATTCACCTGATTTGTAATAATCATTTAAGAGTTTGAGCTTAATTTGAAGTATATTTCAGTTGACATTGGTTATACATGTTTATAGCAGCTTGAATTTTCTTTATTTTTATGTTCAGTATAATGGGAATGGATTCAAAATACTACTTGAATATCATTGTCAAAATCAATGTTACTTTTCCTCTAGCTGTTTTTTAATATTTAAATATTACATTAAAGAAGAATGATTATTGAGATCATTGAAACACAGGGTATAGGGTAGGGAGGCTTTGGCGTGATAACAGGACTGTTGGAACTGTTAATCTAGAGTGTGTATTTAGCATAATGTTGAATGCTAATTCTATTAAAATTGCAAGACCTCTTTCTAGTACTTAACTTAATCCTACTATAAACAAAATTTGTGCAAAGAAAGGAAAATCTCATATGCACATTTCTGTCTAGATAGTGTAGTAGATAGGTCTTAAAGAGTGAAAAGCCAGTCTTAAATACTTCTGTATGTAATCTTGGGCAAGTCACTTAACCATCTCCAAGCCTTAATTGCTCAATTTGTAATTAGATTGTTGAGGGTTAAGAATGTATGTGTGAAAATAGGTATCTTAGGTATTTTTGAACCATAGTAAATGTGGATTTTGTTTTTGTTTTACTAGATTGAAGCTCCTTCTGCCTTGGTTAGAGGCCAGAATTCATGAAGGCTGTGAGGAACCTGCTACTCACAACGCACTCGCCAAAATCTACATAGACAGCAATAACAACCCAGAGAGGTTTCTTCGTGAAAATCCCTATTATGACAGTCGTGTTGTTGGAAAGTATTGTGAGAAGAGAGATCCACACCTGGCATGTGTTGCTTATGAACGCGGACAGTGTGATCTGGAACTTATTAATGTGAGTATTGCTAGTTGCACATGTGGAAAAATTATTCTCTCTTTTTTTAAAAAAAATATTAGCCTAATAAAGTTTCAGAGTTTAGGAGTAGACATGGGTAATTTGGAAAGTTTTGGAAGATAAAGTACTTTTATAAAGCTTGCAAATAATTGTAAACATGAAACTTATCAGAATTGTAGATGAAGTCTACTTTTTAACCCTAAATCACCAGTTACATTTGTTTTAACTATAAACTTTTCATTTTTGTTTTATTAATATAATGACTCTAGTCATATGTAAATTAATAATTTCATGGCCTTTATGCCTTTGGTCTGTGTTTCCTAAGAATAATGACATCCCTTATTTGTAGTGTTGATTTTTAATGCATTGACAGTTGTAAATAGTTTGTGAAGGGGCACGTAGGATCGTGCACACTAAATATCCTTTTGTTCCCCCAAGCCCCCTAGTTGAACATTTTACTAATTTCTTACCTAAACCATTTTTACTATCTAGTTTGTAAAGTTAGAACTTTTCAGCTCCCACACTTTATCCATGATATCAGCACTCATGGATTTTTGTTTTATTTGTTGGGTATAAATCGTTAACTTATATTTCTCAAATTATACTTCAGTGTGACTCTCTTGTTCTTGGGACAGGTTTTCACCATTGTTTTGACCACTTGTCTTGGCACAAGAAGATACACTCTATCTTTTTTGTACCTTTCCAAAAAATTTGAAATAAACCAATTTTCCAAAGATTCAAAAGCTCAGTTTTCTGCATGGGAAATAGCATTAGAAATTAAGACGGGGGCTCTGTGTGTGTTGCTTCTAGAAATTACTATGAACTCTATTCATGAATGCATGAATTGGTGTAGATACAAAATGTGTGTGCATGTGTGCGCAATAAATGCCTTGACAAGGAAACACAAGTGTAGCTAGGTAGTACAACTCTGTGGCGAGCACTAAGAGAAACTAGCCCTGTTAGATATTAAAGCATATCACAAAGACTTTGCAATTAAAATTATGTAACTAAATAAAGCTGTGGTTCTGGTGCATTTCTAGACAGATTTAGAATTTGTATAAATTTGTAGACTAAAATAGAAATATATCTAATTTCAGAGTGTTTTCTTTTTTCCTAGCTGATGTTATTTTACTATGAAGCAGTAACCAGGGTTCAAGTGATAAAAAATAAACATGTCAGTAAAATCAGTTTGTAAGTCTTTACTCTTTGACTTGAATCTAATGCTTAACATCTCATACAGGTTTGCAATGAGAATTCTCTCTTCAAAAGTCTTTCTCGCTACCTAGTACGTCGAAAGGATCCCGAATTATGGGGTAGCGTGCTGCTGGAAAGCAATCCGTACAGGAGACCTTTAATTGACCAGGTAAAATTGGTGAGCATGTTTAAGGCTCATCTTTTTCATTCATTAAGTGAAAGGTTTTAAGAATGAATGTTTTCTTTCATCAGATACACAAGTGTGCCAAGTGATTGATAATTAAGTGATGAAAGACACACAAAAAAAAAGAAAATAAAAATTATACCAGAAATGTGTAAAAAGATATTATTTGATTATGTAAAACTCAATTAATAGTCATTAAAAGGAAAACTTAAGATAAAACATTTATAAAAGTAAAAGAATTCTTATTAATACCTGACCAGGGATTAAATTGAATGGGAACATTCAAGACAGTGTATAATTAAGGATCAGAATTGATAAGAGAAAATGTAAGAGTTAAGTGGGTTAATTCTCACGAATGAGCACATACATAACTCAACAAAATGTGTTTTGTACTTACATAAAATTGAAAATATTTTTGAAACCAGAAAAATTTGGCTTTCAATTCTCCTCCTAGAAGTATAAATATAACTTCTTTGAATGAGTAGATTGAGTTGGATAATATTTCATTCCTCTCCTAGAAAATGTTTATAAACAAAATTTCTGAGTAAATGAAAACTTTCTGGAAAAAATATTAATTGCATCATTTAGGTACTATGTGAATAGCTAAAAATAAATTATTGAGCATAAGCTGACATAGGGAATTCTGGTGGCTAACGAGTAAGGAATTGTGTTGCCAACACAAAGGCACACACAGTTCGAATCCACCAGCTGTTCTGCAATAGAAAGATGAGCAGTTTCCTCCTGTTTGATTTAATGCCTCTAAAAACCTGCTATGAGTCAGATGGTAATAAAGAACAACAGGATCTAAATAGTTGAATTTATACACACACACACACACACACACACACACACACACAGCCAGTAGCGTAACAATGAGGAGTGGTTAATAGGGGTAATGTTTTTGTAACCAAAGAAAGATAAGTGTTATTAATGTGGGGTTTTTTTGAACAAAGTTCACATGTAGGTGCATATATATATATGCATAGAAGAACTTCTGAGTTGTAAGTTTAATAAGCCCCTCATTTTTTTCCTACCCATTTGAAGTTCCTAATGGAGACCCAACTTTCATAGATAGTATCTTAAAACCTACTCTGAGCATCAGTTCTATATTCCTTATGTATCCTATGTAGGTTGTGCAAACAGCCTTGTCTGAGACTCAGGATCCTGAAGAAGTGTCAGTAACTGTCAAGGCTTTTATGACTGCAGACCTTCCAAATGAGCTCATTGAACTGCTGGAGAAAATTGTCCTTGATAACTCTGTATTCAGTGAGCACAGGTAAGCTTGGAGGGAGATCCCGGGGACTCAGTCTTTCATTATGGTCTGTCAGTATTGAGAAGGAACAAGGAGAAAGTTCCTGTCTTCTTACCCTAATACCATTTTTAATCTCAGAGATGTTTTCCCCCCTTAAAGGAATTTGCAAAACCTTCTCATCCTCACTGCAATTAAAGCTGACCGTACACGTGTTATGGAGTATATTAACCGCCTGGATAATTATGATGCTCCAGATATTGCCAATATTGCCATCAGCAACGAACTATTTGAAGAAGCATTTGCTATTTTCCGGAAGTTTGATGTCAATACTTCGGCTGTGCAGGTATATCATCAAATTACAGTACTAACTTTTGATTCACTATATGCATGAATTCTGATTCATTATATGCATCAACCCTTGGAGGTAAACATCATTTATTGTTATGGCAATAGAAAAGCAATAAAATGCAAAAAGTTTATGTGTAGTTGCAATAATGGGTGAAAATTTATTTTAATGTAAGCCTTATTTTAAAATGGATTGCCTAGGTCTTGATTGAACATATTGGAAACTTGGATCGAGCATATGAGTTTGCAGAACGCTGCAATGAACCAGCAGTCTGGAGTCAGCTTGCAAAAGCCCAGTTGCAGAAAGGAATGGTCAAAGAAGCTATTGATTCTTACATAAAAGCAGATGATCCTTCATCCTACATGGAAGTTGTTCAGGCTGCCAATACTAGTGGTATGTCTTCTGTTTGAAATATTTCTGTTTGAAATAGTGAAAAATGTGTACTATGATTTAAACCAAAGAGTTAGCTTTAAATTTTTAGTCCTCTCCGTCTTAGTCTGAACTTAAAAAGTCCATGTGCTTTGAACTCTCATGAAATTCTGAAAGAATTCTAATCTACTTTAAGGAGAAATGAAATTAAAGTGTTGCAGACCGAGGGTCCCAAAGAATGAAATAATTTTATAATTATTAATAATGAGACAGACTACCAGGAATGATATAGAACAGAGAGTGTGAAAAACAGGGGGCCAACAGTTCCCATGACTAAAGGCCCCAAGCCATGTTTCTCTGAGTATTTATTTGGAATCATAAGGAAGGTAAGCAAAGTAAAATCACAAGGAAGTACAAAGCAAAAACAAAGGATAATGGTGAAGTCTTTTACAGATAAGGCCAAGTTCCTCTTTATGCTAATCTCAAGAGGGAGGAGTTCATTTGACATAAACAAGAACAATGTTAACTCCTAGGGAACGCCCCATTGCCACAAGGTGGCCTTCAGTTTGTATCAAGCTTCCCTCATTTCCTGAAACAGCATTTGGTCTACTATTATTAAATATGATAGTTGGCTTCCCTCATTAAAGTTTCAGTCATTGATAATCATAGAATTTTACAATTTTAATTACTTCAGATTTGTTCTATGTTTCCTTGAAAAGGAAGTTGTCTCAAGTCTCATTTACTTGGATGTTAGTGCTAAGTTTATTTTTCTTTTCCACACATAGGAAATTGGGAAGAGCTTGTGAAGTACTTGCAGATGGCCCGTAAGAAGGCTCGTGAGTCCTATGTGGAAACAGAATTGATATTCGCTCTAGCAAAAACCAACCGCCTTGCAGAGCTAGAGGAGTTCATCAATGGGCCAAACAATGCTCATATCCAACAAGTTAGTTTCCAGTTCAAATGTTTTAAAAATCGGTTTAAAAATTAATAGTTGAATTATTTTATTACAATAGAAGAACAACGTAATGTGTTACAGGAATAAGAGAACATCCAAGTATTAGGTTGAGTTGTGAAAGAGGATTAAGCCTGGGGTTAGTATCATACTGAAAATGAATTGTCCCTTTTCCAGGTTGGTGACCGTTGTTATGATGAAAAAATGTATGATGCAGCTAAGTTGTTATATAATAATGTTTCTAACTTTGGACGCCTGGCATCTACCTTAGTTCACCTGGGTGAATATCAGGCAGCTGTTGACGGAGCTAGGAAAGCTAACAGTACTCGAACATGGAAAGAGGTAATCTAAACACAATTTTGAATGGAGATTGGTGATTCAGTTGGCATTATTCTTTAAATTGATTCATTAAGTAGCTATATTTACATTCACATTATGGAAATGTTTGTTCTAGGTCTGCTTTGCCTGTGTGGATGGGAAAGAGTTCCGACTGGCTCAGATGTGCGGGCTTCATATCGTAGTACATGCAGATGAATTGGAGGAACTTATCAACTACTATCAGGTAATTAGCAAGAACTTTTAATATTAATTGAAACCCTTTGCCACAGATATTCTTAGCTTTAATTGCATGTTTCTCTTATTTAGGACCGTGGCTATTTTGAAGAACTGATAACCATGTTGGAAGCAGCTTTGGGACTTGAGCGTGCACACATGGGAATGTTTACCGAATTAGCTATTCTGTATTCTAAATTTAAGCCACAGAAAATGAGAGAGCATTTGGAACTATTCTGGTCCAGAGTGAATATACCAAAGGTAACCAGCCTTTAATATTGTGAAGCAACAGAGGAATTAAAATGTAATATCCTAAAAATGTGTTTTTAGATTTTTGGTATTTTGGGCCATGAACCTAATATTAGAGACTTGGATCTAAAGCAGTCATTTCTTTCTAATGAAGGTGCTAAGAGCTGCAGAACAAGCTCATCTTTGGGCGGAACTGGTGTTTTTGTATGACAAATATGAAGAATATGATAATGCCATAATTACCATGATGAACCATCCAACTGATGCATGGAAAGAAGGGCAGTTCAAAGATATTATTACCAAGGTGTGTGTTTTCTTCAAAAGGTTAGAATGTCAGAAGGAGAGTTCAATAGGAAACACTTCTGACTTTTTGTATGGGGTTTTGTTTCTTTCAGGTTGCTAATGTAGAACTATACTACAGAGCAATACAGTTCTACTTAGAGTTCAAGCCTCTATTGTTAAATGATTTGCTGATGGTGCTGTCTCCACGGTTGGATCATACTCGTGCAGTCAATTATTTCAGCAAGGTAATAATTACGGAGGGGGGGATATTAATAGGGATATTAACAGTTTAATGGTAGAATTTTTACTTTCTGTGCTGGGGACCCAGTTACATTCCTACCAGTGGATGTCATTCCTACCACCTGTCTGTCAGTGGACATTTGTTAAAATGTACAAGTTTCAGGAGAGCTTCTGCATTCCAAAAACTAGACGGTATCCCAACACTGAATAGCCCAGCACTGATCTGAAACCAATCAGGGAAATGGGTGCATGACTGAATATTGTTTCTGTGAGTGGGGAGCCAACAACAGAAGTTATAAACCAAAGCTAGGTAACTTTTGTCCATACATCATTGGTGATGTGCTGCATTTGTAACAAACTCTTTTATCATAAAGGTAAAACAGCTACCTTTGGTGAAACCATATCTGCGTTCAGTCCAGAATCATAACAACAAATCTGTGAATGAATCCTTGAACAACCTCTTTATCACAGAAGAGGATTACCAGGTAATACCTTTTGGTTCTTAGATGTATTCCCAAAATTCCATGTGATTTTACAGCTTAGGGTTGGGGGAAGAAAGACGCAAGCCTGTCATCCTTTAGGATTGTAGATGGTGATTGGTCAGTACTATTTCTAGGATTTAAATTTGGTGACTTTTTTCCAGATTTGCTAAATCTGCTTATTGTTAAATGCCAATGTATGTAGAATTTTGCTTAATATTCTTTTAGAATAAATACTGTGGTTACTTTGTTTCTAAACATCTAGTTTGTAAAATAGGGCTCACAAAATTTTTTTCTTGTTTAAAGAGCCTAAATAGCCCATAAATACATACCTCTTATTAATCATATTAACTAGTCACTATTCTTTGCGTAATATCTTACTAGTATCTGCTTTTAATAAAATTTCCTTGTCATAGATTTCATGAAACCAGAAATTAGAATAAGGTTAAATTGGTGCTTATTTTAGTGCTCTTGTAAGAGCATGATTTTCTTTTGATGTCAAGGCTACTTGTTGATCTGAATGACTGAGTATCATTTTGAGTTGCAGCAAGACATTCCCTGGAGCATTAATTTACTCTTCAGATTCCGAATTTCCAATTTCATAGCTGTTCAACTTAGTGATATTGACAACCTTGGAGAAAATTGCACCTTTGGGAAGTGTCATTGCACTCATATCAATATTATTATTAGAAAATGAAATTGAAGAATCTTGATACTGTTTAAAAGTAGTTTTCATGCTTAAACTTAAGCGGGTGTATTGCTTTTTAATAGGTTCTGAGATAATCTCGTTATAATGTTGAAAATGAAAAACTGATTTGACTCTTTGGCTTTGTTTTATTTCTTTAAGGCTCTGCGAACATCAATAGATGCTTATGACAACTTTGACAATATCTCACTTGCTCAGCGTTTAGAAAAGCATGAACTCATTGAGTTCAGAAGAATTGCTGCCTATCTCTTCAAAGGCAACAATCGCTGGAAACAGAGTGTAGAGTTGTGCAAGAAAGACAGTCTCTACAAGGTAACAAAGTTGGGAGGGTGCGGTGTGTTTAACCAATTATTATGTCTGTGTCAGTGGTATCTTACATTATTAGTAAGGATCTGAGAATTGATTTTAAAGTCCTTGTATGCCAATGACTCAGAACCGACCCATAGCTGTCTTTCCAGCAGATTTTCAGAAGTAGTTAATTGCAGGGGAGTAGATTGCTACCTTTGTTCCACAGAGCAGTTGGTGGATTTGAACCACATGCCTTTGGGATTTCAGGGCAGCTTCTTACCACAAGGCTTGTACTTGATTTCAGGATCCATCTTACATTCATGTCATAGCTCTCTTTGTTTAAAAAAGAAAAAAGTAGTCTTAGCACATCTTTTCAATATCTTAGCTAAGTGCTATAACTGAGAAGTGATTTTTTTAACTTGGCCTACTGTTTTTGTAAATTTAATGCTTGGCTTTCGTTGTTTTCTTTGAATAGGATGCAATGCAGTATGCATCCGAGTCTAAGGACACTGAGTTGGCTGAAGAACTCTTACAGTGGTTTTTACAAGAAGAGAAAAGAGAGTGCTTTGGAGCTTGTCTTTTTACCTGTTATGATCTCTTAAGACCAGATGTTGTCCTGGAAACTGCATGGAGGCACAATATCATGGATTTTGCCATGCCCTATTTCATCCAGGTCATGAAAGAATATTTGACAAAGGTAACATTACAACTATTAAGTACATGTTGTGGGATTATCCTGAGCATACATATAATTACATATGCAGTCTTCTCCCCCAACCTGTTTTTCCCTCTAATAGAAGTTAGTGATTTAGTTTATTAAAGTATTTGTTTCCTGTATAGTTTAAAAGTATTTAAGAAAGCAGCATCTTCTCAATGTCAGATCTTGAAACTCAGATGTCTAAAACAAATAGCACAGATATTGTATTCTCTTTATTTGCTTGATTTTGTGTTTTATTATCTGTTTATTTACCTGGGAATTGGCATCTCTTATTATATTGTTTCTCTTCATAATTTTTGATAAGTTGGCCCCTAATTTAAAATATTAATTAAAAAATCATTTTAAAAAGGTATAAGATTCCCTGCTTATTTAACTGTCCATTTTGGATAAAGCATTTTATTATTCAACAGCCATCAGGCTTTGTGATGCAAAGCCCTTAAAAATTATCCTAAAGAAGCTATTTTCTTAATGTCGTTCATAGGGTTGCTATGAGTTGCCTACGACTCGATGGTACTTAACAACAACAGCAACCACTATATACTTAGTTAGAAACTGGCATCTGATCTCCTCAGCACACTTGAATAAAGGGGTCTGGGTGGGGGTGGATAATGCACTACTAACAATCACCAGTATCCTGAATATTTTTTCAGGATATTGCGTAAATATTTACCAGTATACTTGGTAATTTTTAAAACTACTTAAAGTTCTGTTTTTTTAAAAAAAATTGTTCTGTCTTAGCCTTTGATAAAAATAACTTCATTTCTTATGCATAATGCCAATTTGTAAGACCTGGCTCTAAGCTGCTGTTAACCAAAGTGCTGTATATTTTACTAGAGATTAAACTGCTTTCTTTCACACTGACTAGAGCATAAGTTCTCTATAATAAGCTCTGAAGTTTGTTGGCTATTTTTTTAAAAAAAAATCTAAATTTTGCTTCCAGAATGCCTTTTATTTTCACTTCTTTCATTACCTTTTTTAGTGATTAGTTGTTTCTCCCCTAAACCTTTGTTGCTGATTCTACCTTTTTATGCTCAATATGGAATTTGATTTTTTTTCTAAGCTGCACCTTCTGAATTCCTTTGCAGGTTGATGCAATAAAGGAAAAGGTGAAAGTTGATTCTTTTCCATCTTTAAGTCTGGAGAACTAAGTCTAAGGAATTTGCATGATTTTTTTTCCTTCCTTTTCTACACTGCTGCTGCTGCTTTTTCCCCTCAATAAAATTTCACTAAAGCCTCTGCAAGTCCCTTGAAACATAACTATAATAGAGCTCTAGGACGTTAGTAGACGTTTGCTACTAATCGGCTAATAGGCTTTAGGAAGGGCAGGAGGCTAATCAGTAGTTGGTTCACAGTCTATCTTAAATATATGATTTAAAACTGAGTATGGTGAGTTTTCATATTAATTCCAAAGTTTCAGGAAATTTCTCTTCCCTGTCAGGGTATCTGGACTGTAATAGGATTTTCTTAATATTTGAAACAAAACAGCCTCTGGTGTTATTTTGTGAGCTTGCCTGACAGTTATTGAATATGTATACCCATGCCCTAAACAGTTTTTTGGGCTTTGGTTTTTATTTTTTTGTTTTTCGTATTGAAGGACTGTGATCCAGTTTCTGATCTCTTGATTCTTACTAATTTTTTGCTGTAAGTAGATACAAACAAGAGATACTAGCTGCTTCCGAAGAGACTTTCCTCATGTTTCTCCAGGTGTCCAGTTCTTATGGTGCTAGTGCATTTTCACGAGAATCGGACCTTTTGAATCGTGAGAGCCAAGCTTGCTATTACTGTTGCCAAGCATCATGGGATATTTCTCTGTAGAAAGTTGCAATAGTAACTTCTGTTTCCTGTAATAAAGGTGCCTTTCAGAAGCGATCTACAATTTGCCCTCTTAAAAGATCAGTTGGCTTGTCCAAGAAGATCAAATTTAGGCACCTTTTGATTGCTACTTCCTTCATTGGCTTATTTCCATCCCATTATAAATGAAAGGATATTATAAACCTATGTCTGAGACCAAATTATGTTTAAAGAGGGGTGAGAAAACAAAGGAAGGTTGAAATAAATTTAAAAAGAATTAGGGTGGGAAGGACAATGCCTTGGGATTATACTGAGCCAAATTGAAGCCACCACTGGAACTTAAGGCAAACCTGAGTAAAATACATTGTGTGTGAGGCCCTTCAGCAGCTAGTAAGCAAGGCAGTTAGAAAGCGTGTGTGTGAAAAACAGGTAATTGAACTGCAGTGTTATGCATTGTTTTAAATAAAGCATGTACAACAGTCATTGCAATTACATCATATACTTTTGAAACTCTTAAAGCATTGCTGTGAGCTGTGTGTGTTTCTTGAGAGCCTGTATAGCAACAGTCATCTTCAGATCTCACTTCTTGCTTCAGTACTTTTGCCTTTTTTTCATGCACACATACACCAAAGTAATTGACTGCATGTTAACTTTTCCTCTGCAGCATATTGCAGTCTTTGTGGAAAAGCCTTTTACATTTTAATGAATTTCCAAATTGTACAGATGCAGCTGACCTCAGTAACATGCTTCCTATCCTTTTTTTTTTAACTCCAAGGATCAGAAACTTTTGTTACAGCTCTTAACAAAAGCTTGTGTTCATAACAGCCTTCTCTGCTTTCTTTTTGGAGCAATCTAAATTGTATCAATAAAAATAAAATTGGATGTTGCTGTGCCAGAGGCTGTACCATTACACAGAAAAATGTAAATTTCTTTGCTAAGCTTGATGCTACCCCTTCAGGGTATCTGGTTTGTTTCTTTCATGCCCAGTGAGCCTGTGATTGCGCTTGGGCATTCTGACACTGCCAGTTCTTGTAAGGCTTCCATGTATTTCTGTAACAGGACTTGTTTAGTTATTACTGAACTCAGACATTGGCTTTTAAGCATGTGTTCATCCTTTTTCGTCAGAGTCTAGAAATGTACAGTGGTGGGTTGTTTTTCTTTTTTTAAGGTATTACTTCTGTACCAGCATCTGTGTATTTTACGGATAAATTTTTTCGCTAACTTTTGGAATCTGGTTAGTGTAGCAAGACCTCAGTGAACCCTAATAGCACAGACCTACACTTTAAATTTTATAGCTTTTAATTACCTTTTTTTTATACATTTGGGTTCCACAATGTGGATATTTATTATGATACTTCTACTACAGAGTAGTCTTCAGTTTGTATTTTAGGGTAATTAAAGGCACATGAACATTTAGGCTACAGAATAGAAAAATAATGTGCAAAGGTAGACCCACCTTCCTGTATTTGAAAACAAACAAAACCCACATTTTATCTGAAGGTATCTAGAGTCTGTGTGGTTTACATTTTTTCAGTTCCCTGGTAAATTAGGATGGATTAAAAATGTACATTCATTGTGCTTGACATTAAAGATTTAAAATGTGTATAAAATACTATCCTAACTTAAATGACTTATGAATACTCAAAGGGACTATTTATTTTTAGGATCTGGTTTTCACAGCTTTTTTTTTTTGTATACATATACATGTTTATTCTTTGAATGCTTTTTTTATTAGTTGATTTTTATTTGTTAAAACTTTGGTAATCACACAAAATGTTCTTCCCCACCTAAGCCAACACACCATGATTTTGAAAACCACATAACTTTCTCATCTACAGAGAAAGAAATTTGAGGGTCCCTGCAGGGTTTTGTCTGAGCTCACACAACCAGTCAATGAAAGGACCCACCTGTTCCAATTCCTTACTTTCACGATACACCTGGACTTTAAGTGTGGTTTTTGTTTATTGTATCCCCTTTGATTTCGAGTAGGTAGCATGTAATAGCTATTTACTCTTTTGGCTTAATTAAAAGCAAACATTTCTTCCTCAAAGAAGCTGGGGCAAAATCAAATTTTCTTGGTTGCTTTTTAAGGTAGAACCATTTAGCATTAAAATGTGCAGCCTGTCTTTATAAACAACTTTTTCATATTGAAACTAGAGCTACTTTAGTCTTAACATTTCATTTCAGACCTACATTCAGGGTCAGCAGAAGCTATGAGCAATTGGCAAACTAGAGCTTATTCTATACAAGTACTTATTCAGTAACTGGACTTAGGTCACTTTTTAAATACTCTTTCTTTTGGGGGAAGAAGTCGTGCCTGTTCACGAGCTCATTATTACTGCCTTTGATAGGATTTAAAACGTCATTGGATAAAGTGGTTCCTTCTAGTTTTCTCCTTCCTTCAGGCTGCATCCTAGCATGCCCAGTTTTAGCCTGGCCTGAGCTGCTTTGGCATTTATAAATCCCTCCTTCTTGAGGGTTTATAATGACAGTGCTGAAAACTGAATTATGACCATTGCCATTGAATTTGAGGGGGCCTGAGAATGTTCTGTTTAGTCTGTTTTATTTTTGACAGAATTTAACATACTAAGGCTTTTCCACTATCTGCCATAGGCCTAGGTTTATGATAATTTGGGAGTGTTAATTAACATTAACTGTTTTTCTGCAGGTGGATAAATTAGATGCTTCGGAATCACTGAGAAAAGAAGAGGAACAAGCTACAGAGACACAACCTATTGTTTATGGTACTCTCTTTTTTTAACCTAAAAGAAATGTAGTAGGCAGTTCTGATTCTTTAGGGACTTTGCCTACAAATAGACAAATATCATGTTAGAATGCTGAATTAAGGAATGGTTTTACCTATAATCGATGGGTTTTTTTTTGGTCTGGAAACTATCTCAAACAGGCATTGATAGTATTCACTCAGGCATTCTTAAAGATGAAAAAATTTAAAAAATAATTTGATTATATCCTAAATCTCCATAATCTTGATCACTTAATCATATTAATGAGGAGGAAAAAAAGTCATTCCATATTCAGAAGAATGAAAGGGAACAAAAATACTATGGGTGCCTTTTTAACATACTTTACATAAAGTCTGTCTAGGACAGAGGATTGGGTAGTTTCCTTGTGAGAACTTCCAAAGAGATAGGATCTTCATTTCAAGGCACTTTAATTTCTTCTTGCACCTAAATGACCTCCAAACGAATCTGTTCACCAGGTATGAAATCTGAACAGTGAATATGAACATATAATTCAAAACACTAACCAAATGTTCCTAGGAGGAAGCATCTTAATGATACAATTATTACATCTCAAGCTTATAATGATAATGCACACTTTATAATGGCCTGATCTCAGGATACGTTTTTTAATGGCATAATTTCCTTGTTAAAGAAAAAAAAGTATTTGAGTATTTAAGAGGAGAGGGTAGTTTTGACAACAGTAAAAGTAATGTAGATGTTTAGAGAGGGGAACAAGGTGTTTGAAGTTGCTTTTGTGTTAGTGACTCCTAAGTCATATTTGAGATAGGAACAAAAACAGGGTGAGTGCATTATTTTGGAAGGAACTTGTTAGTTTGACTTGACTTTTGAATGTTTAAATAGACCTTGTAGGCAGTTAAAAATGTATTTGAAATTTTGGAATTAGAAGTGTTTTAGTTTCCAAATGAGAATTTTTCACTAAAGACAACTACTGTGGTTGTCATACACAAAAAGGACAAGAGGTTACCCAGGCTGAGAGAAACCTTCCTCTATATTTATGTCCTTATAGTAGGTTAATAAGTACTTATTTTACAGGAGCAGAGATGTGCTATGTGTACTTTCTCCCTCCAAATGAGCCACGTTGTCTAAAGACTATGTTTACTGTGTATAGTCAACAACTACAAAAAGAATGTCAGCCAGAAAGTCTGTGCTGTAAAACATATCATGCCTAATGTATACTTGGGGGAGCTCTGGTAGCCTAGTGTTAAAAAGCTGTGCTGCAGTGCTAGAGGCCTGTAGTTCGAATCCATCAGCTGCTTTACAAGAAAAGCATGTGGACTTTCCTCCTGTGTGATTTACTGCTTCTGAAGACTGCTTGATGGTCAACTATGAGTCATTCTAACTCAACAGCAAACGACAGCTATGTATACTTGAGTGTCTATTGAAATACTTTAGATTTCATTACCATTTAAATAGGTTTAAAACATAAATTTAATATTTAATACCAATCTGAAAGTGGAAAGTCAAATATAGTGGAGTGTGTGTCATGAGTTCAAATCTGCAATTTATTAGATCTCAATTCTCAAAGAATAACAAGTTATTAAAATGATGATTCCTAATTTTTAATCAATGATGAACATTCTTTTAAAAAAATCAAATTAACTGTTGAAATTTCCTTGATGATTTTTAATTATATTTTGATAAATATTCTTAGTAAATGTGAATTGAACTTCTATATTCTTTGACTTTTCTATCTATATTTTACATAAGTGTGTATTTGTTGTAAATTTCCAAATAAGGCAATTGAGAGCTTTAAAAAAAAACAAACAAACAAATTTAGATCTAATTTTAAAATTTCAATAGTGGTTGAAACAAACATGTGCTTGCTTCACAGCACATATACTAGAGTTGGACTGACAGAGATTAGCATGGCCTTTGTGCAACAATGACATGCAAATTCTGAAAGTATTGCTTTCTCCCCTCCCCCCCAATTTTAAATGTCCAACTTGATTATAATAGGAATAGTGTTGTAATAAATGGTCTAGTGGAGGCAATCATTGAGTTTGTCGGGGGGTTTTTTTGGTTTTTTTTGGGGGGGGGAGGTTGTTTTTTTAAATAATTGTTTTCCTTGTGTTCATTTTATTGTCAAATAAAATTGATCCTACATTCAGCATGCAGATACCATGTGGTATAGGCTTGTTGGCAGAGCTCTTGCCTGATTATCTCAAGCATCCATTACTTCTAGTGACATGGAGTAACTCATAGTCCTGACCCTCAACCCTGCACTGTTTGTTAGCTTTGAGGACAAACATATCCTAGGTGAGACTGTCAGCTCAGCGACTATGACAGGCAGAAATGGCCTTATGCATTTCATTCAAAAGTGTGATCATGTTCCTAGCATAAAGGTGACTGGTGTGTTGTGGTATTACAATAGTAACTGTTTCTCTTGCCTCCCCACCCCTCTTGTTTTCTTTAGGTCAGCCACAGTTGATGCTGACAGCAGGACCCAGTGTTGCAGTCCCTCCCCAGGCACCTTTTGGTTATGGTTATACTGCACCACCCTATGGGCAGCCGCAGCCCGGCTTTGGGTACAGCATGTAAGATGGAAAGCTGATCCTGTAGTTGCCTATTTTCGTACTGAAACACCGTCTCTACCGCTTCTCAGTTTATAACAGGAAAAATGACAACATGTTCTTGTAACCTTTATTTCATGAAGGACTACTTTTTGTTTCTAAACTTGGATCACCTATGTTAAAACCTTATTTCACATTCCGCATCATCTTAGAATTTATTTTCAAAGGGGAATAGTTTCAATGTTTTTATTCACTTGGGCTTTGTCTTTCCTCCCCTCATTCTTTGAAGAACTGCTTAAATATTCAATCTCTTGTGAAGAACCTGATTTGCACTCTGTAGTGTTTAAAGAAAAAAGAAACTCTAATACTGAATCTCTTAAATTTAGTGTATGTAAACAGCTTACAATATGTATTGTCTAAATGCATTTAAGTCTCTTTTATTCAAAGAAAAGCAGAACTATGGTATATGACCACCCAAGACTGTCAATGCCAACAAAGACAACACTAATCAGTATATCCTACATTGGATTGCCATGCTCTCCAAATTATTTGAAAAGTGCATACCAACAACTTGCCTGATTTTTAAATGAGCATAAAAGGCCCTCTAACCTATGCAGGTTTTCCCCATTACGCATATAGAAAATGCTAGTGTGTTTTGCTCACTTCATGTGTAACAGGTGCCCTTATGTTGTGCTGTATCCTGTGCTTTTTCTGTGGGATCATTCCATTCAGAAGCAGAGAGCACCATGATTCCAATCTGTGTGTATTTACTAACCCTTTCCCAAGGTTTGTGTATGTTGGATATTGTGGTGTTTTAGATCACTGAGTGTACAGAAGAAAGAATTCAAACAAAATACTGCTGTTCTTCAGTTTTGTTTGTGGAATTTGAAATTACTCAAATTTAAAATAAATTACTGGACTGTGGACATAAAACCTGTAGAATGGTAGTTTTAATTAAATACTATAACAAACTTCAACCAAAAGAACCATAGTTTTGATAGTCTGGTATTAGATACTGATGCAGAAGCAAAGCTGCAGAAAAGAAGATAACCATTGGGACTTGTGAACAGAACCAAGCCTGATACTGTGTATGTTCCTGAAAGTAATAAGCAAAAAGCCAAGCCCGATGCCATTGAGTCAGTTCTGATTCATGGTGCCTGCCTTCGTGTTGCAAAGTAGAACTGTGCTGCCATGGGTTCTCACTGGCTTTTTGGAAGTACATCATCAGGCCTTTCTTTATGAGACAAGTGCTACTTTAGATTTTTATCTAAGTGTTTCAAATGAACAGATCATTTAAAATTATATTAAAATGAAATAAAAGTATATTTAAACATGTAGGTAATAGTGTTCTTGCTGTGAACTACAGCCGCCAAAACCCCACAAACCTACTGACTGCCATTTGATTGGTTTAGACACATAGAAATTGTCCATCAAGATTTCAAGGTTATATATATGAACAGGAGCCTGCTGCTTCATATATTCTCTTTCTCTCATGCTTGTTAACCTTTGTTAGTAACCCAACACACATCCTACTACTCCACCATGAACTATTTAACAGTACTTAAATTACATGAGTTTAAGGTATGCTGCTCCTGCTCCCTCACCCTGCCGACCAGTACATGAATCTATCTATCTCATGCTCAGAACGTTTCTGTATGTTCCTTCCACCATCCTTAGTAGAGTTACAGGTAGCCCTCTGTCTTTGTATTGCTGTACAACTCTCTAAGTCAGGCAAATGATCAGAAGTTCCACAAAGAGCATTTGAAAATGTAAAATTCTGCCTCTCACCCCCTTTTAGTTTCCAGTAGGAAATACGTCTTAGCCATAAATGTCTTTCTTCAGTTGGCCAGCGTAGGGGGTTGGAGGGAGCTTGCTGTCCAGCCTCCAGGTAGACTGGTGTGCTTGCTAAAATGGCCCCATTTCAGCATCATAATCAAAGTCAAGAGAGATTCAGTAGTCCCTGAGAGAGCTCATTATTTTCTGAGTCAAGACTTACTCTCTTGGACCTTTTTGTACTTTTAATTAATTGGTTTTTATCATTGGAAAGATGAATCTTTTCCCCCTTATAGAGTCATTTAAATAAAAAGCATTTGTAAAGATCTAGCATGCTTAAGGTTTTTTTCCCTAAAGTACGAGGCCTGTCATAGTGAGTTGCCACTGAAACTATCCATAATAGCATTTAGTATGAAGGGGAACTGCTTTGATGTATGATTTAGGTTCAAATCATAGGTACACTGAGTTTTCAGGATCATTTCTCCATGTATATAAATTGTGATTAGGTGCCAGCTAGTCGAGTACAACTCATAGCAACCTAGTGAACCTCTGTCCTGTGTCATCGTCATCTCTGATAACTTTGAGCCCATTGCTGCTATCACTGTGTCAGTTCATTCCATTGAGGATCTTTTAACTAACTCTCCACCCTTCCAAGTATAATGTTCCTTTCCAAGGAATAACCTCTCTTAACAACATGCCTAAAGTATGTGAGTTGAAGTTTCGCCATTCTTTCTTCAAAGGAGCACTCTGGCTGCACTTTTTCCAAGGCATACCTGATTGCTCTTTTGTCATTCATTGTCCAGCTCTCGGATGAAGAGCAAATGATTGAAAGTACCATAGCCTAAATCAGGCACACCTTAGTCTTCATACTGACATCACAGCTCCTCAGTAATTTGGATATGCTAACTGGAGACTTTCCCAATGCAAAATGCCTCCTGATCTCCTGACTATTGGTACCAAGGTTGATTGTGGATCCCAGTAAGATGAAATTGTTGACAACTTCAATCTCTCCTCAATCTATCATGATGTAATCAGTCTATGGTGAGGATTTCTGTCTTAATGTTAAGATGCAATATATCTGTTAGCTGTTGCTAATTATTTGGAGGATAATCTTTAATTATAAAATGGCCTTGCTTGGTAATAAAAAAATGGCATTAGTAAAAATATACAGCAAATGATAGAATGAATTGGTAGTAACCTGTATTTTAAGTTGTGTAGTTTATGACTGCAATCTTTTGGGCTTCTGAGGCTGTAAATCTTAATGAGAGGATACTGCCCATCTTTTTCCTGAGGGCCAGGAGATGGAACCACTGGACGCATGCAGGACATCCTTTCAGCACAGCATTCTACTAACTAGGTCACAAGAGTTCCTCAGATGTACCCATAGTACGAACAAATCTGTGATCCTTGTTAGTAACTATTACAACATAGATGTTAATATAAGCAGAAAACTGAGATGATCTCCCAAGAACTGAAGTCTGACTTTTCTGTAAATTTATTTAAATCATGCAGACATTCTCAAAGTTTTGCCTAGGATCCTCTTGTTCTTAAAGAACTTCAGTTTTTGTGAGTTACTAAGAGTTTGGAAAAGCTAATCCAATTAAACATAATAGTAAACTCAATACATGTTAAGTAATATAAACACTCCATACTAAAGGAAAAAAGTTCAGTGAGTGACACTGTTTTCCTTTTCCAAGTCATTGTACCAATTTTGTAAGTCTCAAAATCTTGTTAAGATTGATGGATTTTCACATCCTCTTAAGCACACTGTCTTTTGGGTGAGGTATGTGACAAAAATCTCCACACAAATAAGAAATTTAGAGAGGAAGGAAGGAATAGTTAGATAGCATGGATAGTTGAGTGAGTGCGGCAGTCATTCTGAGATACTGCTCCTGTAAAGTTGACAGATTCAGAAGCCACTGGGCAGTCCTGCTTCTCTTCCCTATAGATTGTATGGGTCCAGATTAGCTCAGTAGCACACAATATGGTAGCATCCATTTCTGTCTTTACTTGAAATAAATCCTTAGCCTGTGTCTCATTTGTACCCTCTTGCATTGGTGATATGCAAAACTGTGCTTTGGAAGTTATGAAGATCCAAACCTTGATAAAGTTTTCTTATGCTTAAAAAATATTTCTGAGGGCTCACTTCAGCAGCACATACACTAAAATGGGGATGATACAGAGATCGTGATGGCCTCTGAGCAAGATGACATGCAAATTTGTGAAGCAATATGAGAATCAACAATCTCCTCAGAAAAGTCACAAATTTTGAAAAGCTGGCAAAAGAGGTACAAATTTTCCAGAAAGTGTAAGTGGCGTTCCTTCAACTGACTGGCTTATTTCTTTCTTTTTTAGAAAATACCATATCAGAATAAACCAGTTTGTTCTCACAGATAAAATTCCTGCCCAGAAGTAAAGTTTGGCTCACAACTTGGTCACCTAGTGTTTTCCCTTAAGACATATTTCAGTATGCAGTGGAAGTGCTTAATGTTAACAAAATATTAACATATTCATGGGTCAAAATAGTTGTTCTTTTAATTGTATCAGACACTGGAACTGTGTGTGTTTGTGTGTGTTTGTGTGTGTGTGTGTGTGTGTAAAACCCCAAATTGCTGTGCAAGTGCAAGAGTGAAGAATACGGTGATTACTCCTATGGTTGGAATTGTATCTGTATGTATATGTAATATGGATTCCATCTTAATGCCAAGGGGGGAAAAATCCTCACCACCAGTAGGCAACATATTGATAAATGGAGAAAAGACTGAAAGACTGAAACTGTTGAAGACTTCATCTTACTTGGATCCACAGTCAGTACACTTGGTCAGGAGACTTACTGCTTTGGAAAGTCTGCAGCCAGCAGCCTCTCCAAATTACTGAGGAGCAGTGGTGTATGTTAGAGGACTAAGGTGCACCTGATTCAGACCATGGTCTTTTCAGTCACTTGTTAACGTTTCTGAGAGCTTGGACAATAAAGATAGGAGAAAGACTGATGACTTTAAACTGTGATGTTGGAGAAGAGTACTGAATATTTTATGAACTGCCAAAAGAACCCAACAGATAAATCTTGGAGAAGACGCAGCCAGCGTGGTAATTTGAGGCAAAAGAAAGTAAAGTTTCATCTTGCATGCTTTGGGCGGCTACTCCTAGGAGGACAGAGGACGGTGAGGGAGAGGAAGACCCTCAACCCAGTGGATTGACACAGTGACTGCTGCAGTGTGCTCAAATGTGTCAGATTGTAAGGCTGGCCCAGAATAGGACTAGGGTAAGCACTGTTGTTCATAGGGTCACTTTAATTTGTATTCAACTCGATGACATCTAACAACTGCCACCTGTGGATGGGTATTGCGCTTTGATTACTGAGAAGTGTTGAGAATTTCCCCCATGATTGTTTATGTGTCACTAATGTCAACACAATGAAAAAGAACATGTTAGTTTAGACCTACTGAACTCTTAGGAAGTGCTTGGGGGCACACCACCTCCCTGACCCCCCGCCCACCTCCAGAGTATGCAGATTATACTTCGAGAAACTCTTAAGATTAAAAAAATCCTAGAAAATACTAAGTATGGATGAGCCAGAAAACAAGTATATTTTCAGAATTACTAGAACTTTTTTATCATTCATCCAAGTAGATTGCCCTGCTAATTTGCACTCTCAGGTGAATTGTATTACAATCGGCTGGAGTTCGCCACCTCCATCCATTCCTGCTGGGAATGGACTGTTTTTTACTTTGTGGCAGTCCGTCTCCATGAGGCAAGCTTCAGAAATTTACCTGAGTTAGAAATCCCCACTTAAGACTGAGTTAACTTCAACTCAATTACATGTGGTTGCATCACTTTGGAATGCAGTATAAACATTCTGTTTAGAAACAGTTGCTACTGTGGCATTTTCCCCTGTACTGTCCTACTCAGAACAAAAACTAAAACTTTGTCCACACTGTGGATGATATGATCCTATAGATAATCTCAGAATCCAGAGAACAACTTCTAGAGCTGATAGGGGATACAAAGGTCAAACAACAAAGCAAAAGGTGAGTTGCTACCTATTCATAATAAGAAAACTGAAAGGGAAGTTAGGGAAACAATCCATTTGCAATAGCATCTAAGAGAATAAAATACCTAGGAATAAAGTTAACAATGTACTTGAAGAGCTTGGACAATGAAAACTTCAGAACACTGCTGAAAGAGAATGAAGACAAATTTAAGAAATTTTCCATGTTTATGGTTTGGAGAACAATATTTTTAAGATGTCAACCAATAAAAATTACCCAAAGTGATCTATAGATTCTGCCCAATCTTGGCCAAAATTCTGACAGCTTTAAGAAAAATCTGCAACTTTACTTGGAATGGCAAGAGACCCACAAGTGATTTCTGATGGAGGTTCTAAATTCATTCAATGGAAAAAGGAGGATCTTCAATAGATTCTATTTCCCAGAAATTAGATTTCTGTGATAGAAAAAAAAAGTCCATACATACCACCAATACAAAACCACTGAAAACCCTAACCATAACTTTACTGCAAACTAAAACTCCTTAAAGAAAAAAGGGAGATGCTGTCAAGCTTAGATTACAGGGAATATCCACTTTTCAAGTTTGATTTATGTCACTGAAGGAAGCCTACATTTATACCAGTTTCGACTAAAAGAGTATTTTCATTTTCCTAAAGAGTTAGATTGACGCATTTGTTTTCAGTGAGCTGTTAAAAAGCAGCACACTGATGGCGAGCTCTGGTGGCCAAGTGGCAAGAAGCTGCACTGCAATCCCAGAAGTACGCGGTTCGAATCCACCAGGTGCTCTGCTGGACAAGGAGGGACAATCTCCTCCTGTACCAGTCAGATCTGATTTGACGGTACACTCACACAAAATAATAAAAATAAAATAAATAAAAAGCAGCACACTGGGAAACTAGAATGGTGTCACCCAGCTCATTCTTGGAGAAATCCACTGTATATACATACATAATTTCTATGTGTCCTATCATCCCTGCTTTTATAGTATGTTGGTTGGTATTCAGGTTTTATATGTTATTAGGTATGATTTGTGTAGGTTATTTTTGTAGTAAGAGAACACTCTCATTCTCCACTCTAATAATTGCTTCTACACAATGTATCTTTTTTAGCTTATAGAAGGTTTTGTAGGAATGCTCTGCTTTACTTTGGGATAATAAGAGAAACCTGTATAAATACAAAATAGGAAAAGATAATACGAGGTATCTAAAAAAATTAAAATTTTGTTTGATAAAGATTTCTCTGAAAAAAATAAAAAGCCAAGTTGCTTCCTAGTAAAGCATCAGTAAACCACTGGGTAAAAATAGTATAGTGCCTTATAAAGCTAAAATTCCTCTCTGAATTGCAAGCCAGCAATTCCACTCCTAAGAATTAGTTGTAAATTAAAAAACACACACATTGTTACAAAGAATTACCTGAAAAACAAACAAACAAACAAAAAAAAAAGCCCACATGATCCAGTAACTTGAAATCAGACTGAAAAAAAAAATTTGAACGCAAAGCTATCTATTCACAATAGCCAAAGAGTAGAAACAACCCAGATAAATGGATAAACAAAATTTAACCTCAGGAGAGAGATGGGAAATCTCTTATGTAATTAACAGTCTCTGAAAACTCACTGGATTGTCAGCTATGAATTGGTTCTCACTTGATGGCAGTGAGTTAGCTGAGAATACATCCCTTCAGTGGAATACTCTGTAGGAGAAATGAACTCTTAATGCATGCTACACTATGAATAGAACTGAGGATACGCTGAGTGATGTAACCCAATCACAAAGGGGCCATCGAGTTGTAGGCAACTTATAGCGACCTGGACACCTGTATGACTTTTGTCCTTTCTCCAGGTTCATAGGGTTTCCGGAGGCAAGCTATTAGGGAAGTGGATGCCACTCCTGCTTCTAAGCTTGTTTTAATCAGGGAGTGCCACCAAACACTGTCCACCGTGGGTAACCATTACCGCATTTGACACTTCAGTGCCAGTGTTCAGCTTCACAGCAACCACGAGTTCCCTCTATGTACAAAAAGTGGACAGACAGCTATACAACCTAGAAGAATGTTTCACCAAAAACAAAGACAGGCCTGAGGGCTGCGGATTAGAGTCACCCACCTTTGGCCTTGGTAGCATCACTTTTTGTCCACTGAGATAATGTGTAAAGGATTGTGCTTATTACTGGTCGTCATGGACAAAAAAGGAGCTTTTTGGTAGTATCGTGTGTTGTGTTGGGCTGCTAACCAGCCAGGCTGTGGTTAGAATCCGGTTGCCTCCTACAAAGATACACAGCCTTAAAAACCTGCTGGAGCGTGACAATGAATTTAAACTGACAGTAGGAGTGGATTGTGGATGAAAAAGAGGGAAATGGCGGGGAAAGGGGTTAACACTGATGAAAATACTGTGCTAGGGTAAGGTTTCATAGCCAATTACTGTAATTGCTGTCAATAACTTAAACATTTGTTAAAACTGACAAAAGTTGTGTGATGTTATCTACAACCAAAAGAGAGTACCTGTTGAGCTAATTATGGACACCTCATGTGATCTGGTCGATTGGATTGGAGAATCAGGTCCATGGTTTCTTAGATCATCTTCTTAATTGGCCTAATGACCTGTTGTTTAGCCCTTTTCAGTTAGATGCAGATTGTCTGGATCTTAGTAACTATCCAAGGCATAATTAATCTCTATTCCTGGAACAGAGGAGAATCAGGAACAGGAGAGGATATGGAATGTGTGGCTAATTACCCCCATTTAAAAAACTGCCTCCTTTGCCATGAGACCAGAAATAGATGGCAACCAACTACCATTATTGAACATTTGAACCAAAGATTCTACAGAAAAATCTTGATCAAAGGGGAGAACAGAAAATCCAGAACAGAATTTCAAATTCTCATGGTCTCCACAGATTCCCTGAAACCTAACTTTTGGGTAAATCCCAAAAATTAACTACCTAGAGATAATTTTTAAACCTTAACTCTTTTAAGTGTTTATAGAATGAGATGGAAGTGGTTTTTTTCTGAGTAATAAAGATTTTGATGCAGTTACTGGAGCACTGGTGTTGGGTATCATGGGATTGAGACCTTTCTTCAGATTCACTCAATTATACAAGCCCACACTAGCCGTCCAGCTGACTATGACTCATCGCGAACCTATGAGCAGTGGCTCTGAACCTTGCCCTATCCTAAGCCCACCTCCCCATCTATGACACAGCTGCCACCATTGCTAGTTCCTGTGTCATCTACTGTCTCTCTCTCTCCTGCACTGACCTTTTACTCCCAAGAATGATGTCCTTCTTCAAGGACATGCCTAAGTATGTGAGACAGAGTTCCAAAATCCTAGCCTCCAAAGGGCAATCTAGGACAGACCTGTTTATTCTCTAAGGAGCAATCTGGTTTCACTCTCTCCAGGACAGACCTGTTTGTTCTGCAGTCCATGGTATGTTAAGTACTCTTCTCTGACACCACACTCAAAAGGATCCATGGCTATTCTGGCATCCCTAGTCATTGTCCAGCTCTCAGATGCATAGCAAGAAGCTGAGAAGACCATAACCTGGATCAGGTGCACATTAGGTAGCACTTGCTAAAAGTGGAATCCGAAACCACAAACACTGCCATTTGATTCCAGTTCAGAATCACAAACTCACTGCCATTTAACTGATTCCAGTTTGGAGTTACTTCCAGCAAATTTCCAAGGCTATAAATCCTTTTTTTTTTTTTGTTTTTTTTGTTTGTTTGTTTTTTTTGCTATAAATCCTAACAAATGAAGACTGCCCATTTTCCCCCAGAGCCACTGATGGATTCCACATACAAGCAACTCTCATCATATCCTGTGGATTAGAGTGCAGTGGGTCAGAGCTCCCAAAAGTGGAACTGCAATTTCTAACTAAACTCCAGGTGGGCACTTTGTGTTCCAAACATCACAAAGAGTAAACAAAACATTCCTAGTACTAAGCTCTTTATCGCTGCTGGAATTAAAACTGACCCTCCATTGGGATTCTGAAGAGATTGCTTACCTTTCCAAATAATAGTTTCACCTTAACTATTAAAAAAAAGGTCTGCCTTCAATTTGTACTCTTTTAAGGCCTATCTATATGGGACTGAAGTGACAACAGCAACTTGAAAGATTATATATAAAGGCTAGGGGTCAGTGAAGGAGCTCCAGTGGTCTAGCTCTATGAAACTGTGCTGCAATCCCAAAGGGACACAATTCAAATCCACCATCTGCTCTGTGGGAGAAGGTGGACAGTCCCTTCCTGTGTGACACTCATTGGAGGCTCAACTACGAGTTATTTCTGACTCAAGAACACACAACAGAGGGCAGTGAACAGGTTAATGGGGGAGGAAAAACTCAGATTTTAATCCAGGTTGTTAAAGGACAGATATAGAAACTGTTGGTGTGTAGTCGGCTCTGTACTCAAACACAACAAAATGAAATTACATCAAGACCTATTCTTTGGGTGTTGTGGGGTTTTTTTCCTTATTTATTTATTTTTTTTTTAAAAAGCAAGTAAGTCATAAAAAGTACATTCAGTTCTTAGCATTTTGGGGGCAGGGAGGGAGTCATTAGAGAGCTAGAAGTTCAAATCCACCAGAGGTTCCAAGATGAGTAATTTATGTGATTACTGGAAGCACAATGGATCATTTCTATGAATAATTTCTAACTGGAAGGCAATGAATTAGTGCAAAATAACTGAAAATGTACATGTAGCAAATGTAGAGATGATTGTGATAAACTGTTAAGATTTGGCTCAATCATTTCAAAGCAGGGCAAACTTACAGAACATTAAAAGGCAAGAGTTGGAGATGTTTAACACTCACAATATTCACCAAAGGAGAACTGCAAGACCAAGTCAAACTTGTCCTGGTTGGTGATGGTGGTATTGGAAAAACAACATTCATGAAACATCATCTGGTGAATTTCAGAACAGAAGTATATAGCCACCTTGGGTGTCTAGGTCCATCTCTTCATGTTCCAAACTAACAGAGAGCTGATTAAATTCAGTCTGCAATAGTTGGTTAGAGCTTTGGGAGACTGAGAGATAGCTATTATATCTAAGCCCAGTGTGTCATTCTAACATTTGATGTAACAATGAGTGACTTACAGGAACATGCTAACTGGCATATGGATCTGGCATGTGAAAACATCCCATCTTTTGTAGGAACAAAATGGGCATTTAAGGGCAGGAAAGTGAAGGCAAAATTATTCTTCTACCTTAAGTTATGTCCAGTACAATGACACTTGCCAAAAAGTAACTCCAACTTTGAAAAGTTCTTCCTATGGCTTGCTAGAAAATGAATTAGAGATTCTTAAGTTGGAGTTTATTACCACATCTTTTCTTGCCCCAACAGAAGTTTCAACGGACTGTTTTAAAAGCAGCCCAGTATGAGTTAGAGGTTGCATAAACAACTATACCCCAAGACGAGGATGATGACTCGAGGGAGGATGAAGCTGGAGCTCAGAGTCAGTTTACTTTTACTGTACTGTGTTGTCAGTGATGCCTTTTTTTGGCCACTTTACTATCTAGTTAAGCAGAACATCATGCTGATATTTAGGAAGCTGAAGATATAAGGGGTTTGGAGTGAGCAACGCAGCTTTTGGATCTGTTTATCAATGCAGTTGTTCGCGTCTTTTCAAATGTAAGATGGCTACAGTCACATCACAATATTCAGTGGTGAACTCTTGTTAGTCATTCTCAGTACTTTTCATTTACATGAATACTGGGGACAGATTAATGGTGCTTATTTTTTTTCCCTTTTTGTTGTGTACCATCAAATCTGATACGTACGGCACAGGAGGAAATTGCCCCTCTTTCTCCAGCAAAGCATCTGGTAGATTCGAACTTCACAGCTTTGGGATTGCAGCACAGCAGCACAGCTTCTTGCTACTAGGTGACCAGAGCTCCCTCGTGATTAATTTTATAAGACACTATTCATGCGAATGATCATAACAAACACAATGTGAATGAAGAAAGGTGGCGGGGGGGGGGGGGAAGCAGGGAAAAAAGAATGAAAGGGGGAAAAAAGAAATTCTACTGCTAAGGAAAATATATGTAAAAGACTGACAGCCATCAAGACTGTACACAAGGCTCATTGCAGTACTACTAAATATTCAAAAGTGGAAATAACCGAAATGCCTATAAATGGAGTAATGAGTTGCAAATGTTGTATATAGATACAGGGCAATATCACCTACCCAGCCAAGTGAAGTCTTTATACATGCTACAACATGGATGGATTTTTTTAGTTTGGAGACATTATTGAGTGATACGGGTAAATGGATAGAGACCAATGTGTATTAGTGTTTATCAGGAATGGCAAAGGGAGAGGATAAGGGGCCACTGCTTATGCAGCATTGGTTTCAATTTATAGTAGTCTGATGAGTCATTAAATGCTAAAAATTACTTGGGCAGCACACAGATTCTCCTCCGTCCAGCAGAGCGGTTGGTTTAAATTGACAACCTTTTGGTTAGCAGCCAAATACGACCCTGGTGGTGCTATGTAAAACCATTCTAATCCAAGTCAAGTATCAGGGCTTTGACTCCTCTCCATGAGAGAAATGAGGCTGCTTATGTTTATAAAGATTTCTAGCCTTAGAAATCCTATGGACAGTTTTCCTGTCAGATAAGGCCACAAGATCTCAATCAACTTGATGGCACCATTTTTTCAGGGTTAAAGATTACACAGCTGATCCATGTTAAATGCTATTGTCAATAAATTGTACACTTGAAAAAAAAGGTATCTGTCATTGTATTATACCTGTTAATGAGTTAATGTGGCAAAAAATTGTGATATACAAAAGCACAGTTGTCAAGTTATGAACCACCATGTAACTCCTGAGATTTGGTTTCTTGGTTTGAAGGCTTAGGGAAACAGTTTCATAGGACATAAAACCAATTTTAATATTCAAGATTCACACCTTGAATGGTTGTATCATATAAAGGGAGATCTCGGGGCAGAGTCCTTATGGAGTTGTGCTGCGAACTCAAAGGCTGTGCTTCTCTGGTGGTTCAAACGGACCAGTGGCTTCATGGGAGAAAAATGGGCAATGATGATCAGTTATGAGTTGGTTCTGACCAGAGGACAATGAGAGATACTATTTAAAGGAGGCTACCAATAATCTAAAGTGTGAGGAGGGAAACAAATGCAGTTTTAATCCAGTAGGAATACCCTCAAACTCCAGATCTTCCAAGAAGGACTGTCCACTCCAATACTAGGGAAGAGTGATCAGCACAAAACTGTCTGATGATCACATAAGGAAGTGCTTACCTTCCAGTTTAATCTCAGTTTACCATGACCCATTTCATAGGTTTTTTTTTTCCCCTTCAGTAACTATCACTTGAAATAGCAGTACCGTTTAGCCAATGGTATTTGGTTTTGTTTCTTAGCTCAAGATAATAGCTGCACAAGTACATAACAGAAAAAAAATGGGAATGGACTTTATTTTCATATTAAGTGTACTGGAAGAGTCGGCATAATTTGTTAGAATGACTAGAAGTGGAGGAATCATTCCATCACACAAAATTCCAGTTAGTAAAGTTTTAGGTGACCAGTGACTTTGTCAATAAGGTCTGCTGGTCCAGGACCAATTCCCAAGACAGTCCGAGAGCCTGGTGCAATCTGAGTACGTCCAGCATCTTGGATTAAACTTACAGTCAGTCCTAGCATTTTGGCATGGGTCAGTAATTCAACCAAAGTTTCTTCATCAGGGGCTTTGACTACCACTTTGGGCTGGCCGCAGTACTCCCATTCTTTGAGCAATTCAGGGTTTCTTCTTTGAATTTGTTTGTAAGCAGAGACAGCAGCATGAGAGCACTGAGCGGCAACTTTCCCTTTTCCCATCTTTAAGTCATTCCGAACCACAAGAATCATTTTGTATTCCCCACTTTCTCCTAAGATGCTAGCTTCAGTCCCAGTCTCTATCTTGTTCATCAAGTTTCTCGGGCTCATTCCAAAGCGTACACGGAGGCCCCAGCCCAGGCACATACCACAAGCAACTCCAACAGCCAAGCTAAGTGCACCAGGATGAACTAAGTAATCCATAACCAAGAATTTAGAAAGCATCTGAAAAGGAAAAAAAGTTATCAGTGAAAAATTGCAAGCTTGTCTAATATAAACTTTGACAGGATATAAGAGTAAGCAACACTCTAAAACCTGCCAAAGCCAGAACAAAACTGTTTTCCCTAAAACTGCTACTTAACGTTAAAAAAACCTTCATTTCCTTCAGTCCAGTAGAATCAGACATGTACTGAAACATGTATTAAAAACCCTTTGCATTTATAGTATTTCATATGTCCTTTTCTCAAGTTCCAATCCATTTTTTTTTTTTAAGTTCCAATCCTTTTTGAAACTAGAAATAAGGAATTGCTGAGCCCACCAGCTGATCTGTAGGAGAAAATATGGTAGTTAAGACTCAAGAGCCACAATCTATGGCATATGCTGTTGTTGTTAGGTGCTGTCCTTACAACAGATCTGAACCGTCCTATCCTGTGCCATCATTACCTCTGATACTTAAGTCCACTGCTGCACAATGTCAATCCATTAAAATGTGGGTCTTCCTCTTTTTTTGTTGACACTTCCACCTGTCCTAGCATAAATTATGTATGTCTCCTTCCATGGCATAACCTCTCCTAGCAACATGCACAAAGCATGTGAGATAAAACTTGCACGTGAGATAAAACTTTGCCATCCTTGCCCCTAAGGGCCTCCCTGGCTGTACTTTTGTTTTGTCAGTTCATGCGATATTCAGTGCTCTTCTCCAACACTGGAACTCAAAGAGAACTCTGGTGGCCTAGTAGTAAGGAGCTCGACTGCTATCTACTGCTGAATCCACCAGCTGCTCTTTGGAAGGTGGGCAAAATCTACTCCTGGGTAGGAGATTAAACTTCTTCTGAAAACCTGTCTATGTGCTCTGGTAAAAGTAGAATAAATATAAGTCAAACGGTACACTCAACAAAGGAGAATATGGATGATCAGGACCTCCTAAAAAGAAAATCCTTACGTGCATCAAAGACTTCATCAGAAGAGTAAAAAGGGTACCTACCTGCAGCCTAGGAAAAAATATGTGGCAAGGGATTAATTTTCAAAACTGACAGAAAACTCTAACCCCTCAATTTAAAAAAATAAAAATAAAAAAGACAACTCAATTCCAAAATGGGCAGAGGCCATGAATAGACACTTCGCTATAAAAACTAACCAAACATGTTATTAAGGCACATTAATAATTATTGGCAACTGGATCGTTGGTACCACCAGTCAGAGGACTGGGAGATGTATTGAACTGGGCAAGCCTGTTATCAAAAACCTATCCAAAGTGCTGAGGAGCAATGATGTTAGTTTGAAAATTAAGGTGTGCCTGATTCAGGCCATAGACTTTTCAGTCACTTTCATGCTATGTTTTAGAAAAAGTGCTGCCGGAATGCTCCTTGGAGGCAAGGATGGTGAAGCTTTGTCTCACATATTTTTAGCATGCTGCTAGGAGAAACTATTCCTTATGAAGAGACATCATGCTTGGAAAGGTGGAGAGACAGTGAAAGAGAAGACCCTCCAATGAGATGGACTGACACAGTAACTGCAACAATGGGCTTAAATGTGTCCGAGATGTTAAGGATAGCACAAGATAGGTCAGCATTCAGATCTGTTGTTCACTGGGTTGCTATGAATCATATTCAACTTGACAGTACCTAAGAGTAACAAGAAGACTGTCCATCTTTCTCTTATGGAGCCACTAGTGGATTCCAGCCGTCCAAAGCACACAGCATTTTGGTTAACAGCTCATCATACTATGTCACCACATAGTAAGAATTAACATTAAAGCTCCCTTCCTAAGTGGCAGAACTATAAAACTTATTCATCTAAAGTCATGACAGAACTTATCTTCTGGCCTTTACCTGAAAATAGGTCCACTAATAATAATCAGCTAAAACAGTGACTTTTGAGTTTGGTTAGCATTTATGTCATGTAACTTTTCCACTTTTAAAATCAATATTGATATGTTTATTCTTTCTCATTTATTGTCAAGTTGGAATTTACTTATAACTGATGCTCTGACCTTCCAGCAGGTTTTCAGAGGCAGTAAATCATATGGGAAGAGACTGCCCATTGGAACGGAGTGAGTCCCCTAAAAGATCACTAAGCCAATTAGCCGAATTAACAAAGTTTATTTCGAGTTCGAACCCAGGCTCCCAAGGGCTGACACAGCAGCATCCAGCCGAGTGCCCCGAATTGATGTCTGCCCCTCCTTTTATACCTCTGCTACTCCCCTGCCCAACTATACATGCCATTTTGGCCACCCACAGTAATTTGGGTACTTGTCCACCTTCAATCGGCTAGTCATAGCTCAGGGAAACAGTTTGGAAACCTATTTGAATCTTATCAGTTACTTCAGATGCAGGAATGCGGAAAAATTCCTTGTGCCCTTACAAAGAAGAAGAATTCCACTTTATGACAGTTGATCAATCAGGGTGGAATTTATCACAGGTGAGGGTTGTTTGTTTGTTAAAAACCACTCAAGCAGGTGTGGGGGGGGGGTAACTGTACTTTACCAGAAACTTAGTTTCTGATAACTGGTCCTTTCACCCATTTTTCTCCTTGGAAGCAGTTGGTGGATTTGAACAGCATTATCTGGCACTGGCAGTGCAACTCCTCACCATTAAGAGAAGGTTCCACTCAACGGCAATCAACAAGAGAAGATTTGTCTCTCCTACTTTGGACATGTAAGGTTATTCCTTGGAAAGTGACATCATGCTTGGAAGGAGAGGTCAGGCAAAGAGAGGAAGACCTCCAATGAGATGGACTGACAGGGTGACTTCAGCAAGTGGCCTCTAGTGTGTGAAATGGTGAGGATGGCACAGGATAGGAAAGGGTTCACATTTGTTAACAGGGTCATTCTGAGTCGTACTGGACTGGAAGGCACCTAACAAGCCACCACATTTCTCCCAGTGAGCTGCTAGTGGATTCAAACTGCCACAGAGGAATTACCCTTCGACCAACTCCCAAACTACCAGAGCTTCCGGCCTGCTATGTAACTCCTCTAAAAAGTGTTAAGGTGTTTTCCTGTTTTTGCGTTGCTGTGTGGCCCAACCTATACAAATTTATTGATTTCTCAGAGCGCGAGGCTTTGATTTAAGAAATGCTCTTATACAGAACTACTTTCACCTTATACATAACTTTCTTACATAAAACTAGTTTCTTCCCAGACTACAGCTCTGGCGGCACTGTTCGAGGGCGTTGCACTGCCAACCTAAAGGCCGCTCCAGCAAGAAAGATAAGCAATCGCCCAGGCAATTTACAGCCTCCCCCAAGAGCTGCTGGAGGGTCGGCTGTGAGCAGGTTCTGATCGACAACAACAGGCTGGGTTTTGTTTTTTTACAGCGATCAGGATGTTACATCTCCAGGCAGTATGTCTGTCTGCTGCGATATAAGTGATTAAATGTTTCCATTTTATTCTGAGAAATCTTCTCATTTATGGTTCTTAAGGGCTGAAAGACTATGGGTAATCACTAAATATTTTGCAGTGTAAGACCTGCTCGATATTTTCTCACATTTGAACGAAATGCATAGATACTGTCTAAACGGAGGCCTGTCCAGGGTATTAGGAATTCTGGGCTTCACCCTCCACCAGAAGGTGATCCTCGAGTAATATAAAGACAGGGGCAGGGGCTCCGCAGACTACTAGGCAGGAGACGGAGACAAAGGACTGTGGGGCAGGAAGGAATGAGTCGTAAAGAAACATTACGACAGCCCTCCCTCTTCCCTCTAAAAGACCAGTTTACCTATATTTCAGCTGCTTCTCCTCACTCGAGCTCTCTTTTCTTTCTTTCAGAATAGCGAACACGCTCCCCTACTATAAAATACCTTTTCCGAGGCTCCGAATAAACACTTCCGGAGCAAGAAATGCAACGCAAAAAGGCTTTTTTCACCACCCCTTGCGTCCCGCCCACAGGGCACGAACCGGGAGCCGAACTGAAATCCCGCGAGGATAGGCTAGGGAGCCGAAAAGAGGGAGGAACGTTTCTCTTCAAGAAGAGGTCTCCGGGGAGGAACTGGACCAGAAGTGACGTGCGTGAGTTCCGGTTGGCCTGAGCCCAGCGGCGGGTGTGAGAATCGGTCAGGAGCCGCATCTAGGATCCCGAGATCCGGAGAAGCTGGGGTCAGAGCGGGTAGGTGAATGTGCACGGGGTATTGGGGAGTGAAACCTGAGACTGTGCTGAGAGCCTGACTTCTTCTAGAACTCCCTCACGTAAATGATGTAGATCTGGGGCATCCGTGATTTCTACTTCTACTGATATTTTCGGGAGCTGCTGCTGACTTTGTATTTCTCAGCCTGGCTGTCGTCAGGTTATCTAGGACACCTCTCCAAGATTGGTCACCAAGACACTGAACCCAAACACTTGACTCCCGGCTATTCTCTCTCCACTCCTTGTACTGAGAAACAGTCCTAGGCTTCTTTAAAGACCCAGTCTTTCCCGGAGTGTGCAAGACCTAGGAATAAACGGAGGTCTTTCCTTGTTGGTACTCGAGCTGATCCTGAGGATCTGTCAGTTTGTGTTCTTGTCTTTCCCAGCCATTTGCGCATGATGCTAAGTGTATCCATTTCTAAACAAAACTCAGTCTTGCAAGTACTATTCCAAGTGGTGAAGGGAATGAGGACTTCAATCTATGGAGCCTGTTCAGACGACCTTCTGAGATAGTCTCACACTATTTTCGTGAAGAATAGTTATTCCTGCCTTTATTAAATTCTTAACCTGTATTCTATTATAGTGGAAAGATTTGTTGCAAAACATGACATCTCTATAATTCAAATAAGCCATATATCTGGTGACTGCATTACTTAAGACCTCCAGTAGATTTTACACAATTATCTTTTTATTTCCTGCAACTTCATGCAGAAATTTCCCAATATATAGACTCTAGCACTGCTTGGATGCCTGTCAGAAATTTTGCAAACAGATTGCCTTGGGCCATTTGGAGAATCTGTACACCTAATCTTTGTAATGATAGCAATTGAATATTCTGCTGATGGCACCTTATATTTATATTGTCTTTTGCACCTGTTTTATTTGTATGTTCTTATTATAGATGAGAAAGGGAGAAACTGTTATTTACTAGGCAGTATTTTATATGTTCCAGATTTTTAATATTGACCCTTGGAAAAGGGATGGCAGTACACATGCAAGCAGAAATTACTGTAAAGTACACATCTTTCCTTTTACTTTGATTTCTTCTTCTTTGCTTACATTATTACGAGGTATTCAAGCATTTTGGTTTTTTTAATATCTTATTTGCTAAACATGGCTTACTTCTTGTGACTTAACATTGTAGAAGAACATAGGTATATAACCAGATTTCTAAAATGCTTCAATAAGCCTTTTATCAATTTGCCTATAGCTAGTATAGTTTAGGGAGCTCTGGTGGCCTACAGGTAAGAAACAACACTACAATCCTGCTCGCAGCTTAAATCCAGTTCCTATCTGCTCCACAAAAGTATGGACAATCTCTTCTATGCCTCTGAAAATCCGCTGAGGGCAATGGATTGGTTTCCAAAGCACACAACAATAACAGTTTAAGGGAGCTCTGGTGACCTAGTGGTAAGAAGCTACCCTGCAATCACGAAGGCACATGATTCAAATCCACCCAGCTGCTCCTCTGGGATTAACGTCCTCTGAAAATCCATCCACTAGAGGGTCAGCTATGGGTCAGTTCCAACCTGATAGTACATAACAGTTTCATTTATTTGTTGATGCAAAATGTTCTTCCTTTTGAGTTAGAAAATTTTTGCACTTGTCTTTGATGAAATTTTAAAGGTGTATAATGGTCTCAAGTGTATCCGAGATGATGAGGATGGCAAAGGGATAGGGCAGGGTTCAGATAGTAGTTCATAGGATTGCTCTGATGACTAGACCACACATAAAAAGTGTTAGATATTAACAGTAAAAGTTAGATGTTACATAAAACTAATGTCTAGTAAATTTCCTTACCTTACTGCTTTTATAAATGCCAGACCTGGTTTTATATTTTTTTTTTGTTCAACTCTGTTGTAGAAGGACTAAGTATCAAATCCTTAATTAACACTTTTCCAACTTCTTCCTGTCTTTGTCTTGAAATACTGCTTTTTAGGATTATAAGCAACATTAAACTCATTATCAGACAATCTGAATTCAAGTTGGTCTATAATATTTATTGACTGATGATTGACAGGATATCTAACATTCTAAAGTGGTCTGGTTTTGTTGGTTTTTATTTTGGTTTGGGTTTTTTGATAAAAGTAACTTATACATTATAGGGTTGTCTCAAGGATAAGTCAGGTGAGATAATAAATGTAAAATCATTATACAAATGAAAATATGAAATACTATAATTTTATCCTGAGAGCTAGAGGTATATCAGGACAATGTACTATTACTTCAAAATTTTATTTTGTATAAAGTATATTTTATTTATCTGAAAATATCATGCCATACTTTTTCTAAGATGATCTTTGTCCTACTTTACAACATAATTAAAGCTAGCCACCAGTTTATTACTGTGATCCATTGAATTAGTCACTTTAGATAATAAGTAGGTGGCTAGAAAATGAGTATAGGCAGATTTGGGTTACTGCAGGTTTAATTACAAACCACTGCAGTAAATTGAACCGTGAGAATTTTTTTCCCTCTGAGCATATAAAAGTTATGTTTATAATTGTAGTCTGTTAAGTGTACAATAGAAATATGTCTCTAAAAGCAATGTATATACTTTAATTAATAATATTTTAAAATGTTAACCATCGTCTGCGCTTGAACTAGTCGTGATCTTTTTTAATTTGCTAGTGGAGGATCTTTCTTTGAGATCGATGGCTGCTGATTAATCAAAGTGGTGGTTCTAACACATTTCTTCAAATAAGACAACAGTGAAGGTTGTTGCATTGCCTCCTTTCACTTGAACACTTACAGGCCATTGTGCGATTATTAACCAGCCTATTTCAGTATTTTCATGCCTTAGGGAATAGGGGTACCTTAGGAGAGGAAAAGTTTCACTGACTTTGTTGTTGGAGCATTCAGAATACTGAAAAATACTTATTTCTTAATTAAATTTGCTGTCTTTTATGAGTATGATTTGTGGTGCCCCAAAACAATTATGATAGCAATGTCAAAGATCATAGAATACTGCAGCAAATAGAAAAATAATAAAAAAAGGTTGAAATATTATGAGAATTACCAAAATGTGATTCAGACAAAAATGTTTGAAAATGGTGCCTATCGATTTGTTTGGTGCAAAGTTTCTCCAGACTATCATTTGTAAACATGTAATACCTGTGATATGAGATAAAATAAATGTCTATATAGTTTTGCATTTAGGATTTTAAATCTTTCTTTATCACTATTTTGTTGCCAATCACTTATAATCACTTGCCATTACATTGATTTTGACTTGTGACAACTGTCGGTGTCCGTAGAACTGGGGTCTGCAGGTTTTTCAGTGGCTTATTTTTCAGAAAGAAGCAAGCTTTTCTTCTCAGGCATTTTTTTTTTTTTTGGTGAGAAAAATTTATATTTAGAATTAGCCCGCTGGACTCAGTTTAGATGATCCCAATTTTGTTGGCAACATCCAAAGCATCATAATCAGGAGCAAGTCCTTCTCCATCAGGCCTAATCAAAGTGTTGACCTTAGCCACATCAATGTCATAGAGCTTCTTTACAGCTTGTTTAATTTGGTGCTTATTGGCCTTGACATTCACAATGAACACAAGTGTGTTGTTATCTTCTATCTTCCTCATAGCTGAGTGGTCGGGAAGATAGTAGTCAGGCTTGTTTCTCCTGGGGGCGCTCCTCAGGGGATATTTGGGCTGCCTTCGGAGTCTCAGCATCTTAGGCCGCCAGAACGTGGATGACGTGCGAATCTCCCTTTTTTTTTGGCTGTGGATGCCCTTCAGGACTGCCTTCTTGGCCTTTTTAATGCCTTTGCTTTGGCTTCAGTTTCGGGAGGGGCAGGGGCTTCCTTCTTGGCTTTCGGCGCCATCTTTGTAGAAAGGCATTTTTAAGTATATTCAAACTTCCAGCCTTTTGGTTAGCAGTTGAGTGAGTTAACCATTTCTACCATCCAGAACACCTACACTTAAAATAAGAATCCTTATCGTTCCCATTGACCAATATTTGAAGGACCTCTGCGAACTTACTAGTCAAGTTCTTTTTCTTTAACAGAAGATAAGATTTAGGCCCAGAAGCAACCATGCTTGCCTGAGGTCATATTGCTTCAGTAATGTCAGAATTAGGGTCCTGCTAAAAATGATATCTAGTCTGGTGATGTTTCCCGGTATGTGTGAAAATGGTTTGTTGGGGGTTTTTTTTTCTGTATTAAAGTGATTTATGTGATAATGTTGTTATTGTTATGTGCTGTGGTATTGGAGAGGAGTACTAAATATCCCATAGACTGTTGCTGTTGTGGTTATGTGTCGTCCAGTCCTTTGCGACTCATAGCGACCCTGTGTACAACAGCCCTAAACCCTGCTCTATCCTGTGCCAACCACACTGCCTCCGACACACCCATCCTGATTACCCCAGTCACCTAATCAATCCATCTCATAGAGGGTCTTACCCTCCTGTGCTAGGCCTCCACCCTCCCAAGCATGATGTCCTTCTCCAAGGACCCGTCCCTCCTGGCAACATGTCCAAAGTATGTCAGACAAGCCCCAGAATCCTTGCCTCCAAGGAGTTGCTTGGTTTAATCCTCTCCAGGATGAATTTGTTTTCTTGGCAGTCCATGGTACATTCAATACTCTTCTCCAGCACCACAGCTCAAAGGCATCTATTCTCCTTCTGTCCTCCCTAGTCATTATGTGATAATAGATGTTGTTGTTGTTATGTGCCCTTGAGTCCTTTGCGACTCATATAGCGACCCTGTGTACAACAGCCCTAAACCCTGCTCTATCCTGTGCCAATTGCATTGCCTCTGACAAACCCATCCCGATTTCCCCAGTCACTGAATCAATCCACCTCATCGAGGGCCTTCCCTTCCTGCGCTGTCCCTCCACTCTACCCAGCATGATGTGCCCTTCTCTAAAGACCTGTCTCTCCTTACAACATGTCCAAAGTATGTCAGACGAAGCCCCAGAATCCTTGCCTCCAAGGAGCAGCCTGGTTTAACCCTCTCTAGGATGAATCTGTTTGTTTTCTTGGCAGTCCATGGTACATTCAGTACTCTTCTCCAGCACCACAGCTCAAAGGCGTCAATTCTCCTTCTGTCCTCCCTAGTCATTGTCCAGCTCTCTGATGCATAACAAGTGATAATAGATATTATGTGATAATAGATACACATTATTTCCCTCTTTTTTAGTTAATTAATTTTAAGAAAATCTGAGTTGATAAAAACACTGTTCTTGGCAATATTTACAGTGAAATGAATATAAGGCAAGACAAAATGTAATATCTTTAGAACAGTTATTCTGAGTTCATGCTGCATTACTATCAAGTATCAAGGTGTCTTTCTGGCAAATGGAAAAGACACAGGATCTTTGTAATGCGTTTCTGCTTAGTGAATGCTGGTGAATAGTGAATGCTAATGAGGATAAGGAAGTTGTATTTCTTTGTTCACCCTTAAAAACTTTTCTTCATTCAAGCTGTTAATAATTTTTATATTTAAATTAGAATAATTTTCCTGGTTATTTCATTCCGGATAAATATCCCCTGTAGGAGAAACAGTTATTTGACATTTTGAGAGTCCCTTTTGGGTTCCATTGATTTCACAAAACTTGGAAATGAATTCTAGATTAGAGAATTTTATTTAACCAAAGAAACAAACGTATTGCCATGGGAAAGTCTGCTGTTAGGGACCTCTCCAAAGTACTAAAGAGCAATGGTGTCTCTCTGGAGACTAAGGTGCATCTGATACAGGCCATCGTCTTTGAGATCACCTGTTATGCATCAGAGAGTTGGACAATGACTAAGGAGGATAGGAGGATAATCTATGCCTTTGAGCTGTGGTGCTGGAGAAGAGTATTGAGGGTACCATGGACTGCTAGGAAAACAAGCACATTCATCCTGGAAAGGGTTAACCCAAGCGGCTCCTTGGAGGCAAGGATTCTGAGGCTCCGTCTGACATGCTTTGGACATGTTGTAAGGAAGAACCAGTCCTTGGAGAGGGATATCATGCTTGCTAGGGTGGAGGGACAGCGCAGGAGAGGAAGGCCCTCTATGAGGTGGATTGATTAAGTGACTGGGGTAATCGGGATGGATGTATCAGAGATGGTGCGATTGGCACAGAACGGAGCCGAGTTTAGGGCTGTTGTACGTAGGGTCACTATGAGTCGCAAGAGACTCGATGGCACATAACAACAACAAGAAACAAACGTGATGAAGTGATAATTTCTTATTTGATATTTTGTTTTAACAAAAAGAATTGTTAAAACTTTTTAAAAATTTATTTTTTATTTGAGTGAAAATTTACAAAACATTTGTTTTTTATTGGATCATTCAAATTGCACTAGTAAATCTGCTGTCAGGGACCTTTCCAGAGTCCTGAGAAGCAATGTCAGTCTAGAGATTAAGGTGTGCCTGATCCAGTCTGTAGTCTTCAAAATTACTTGCTATTCATCAGAGAGCTAGATAATGGCTAAGGATGATAGAAGAAGAATTGATGTCTGTGTTGCTGGAGAAGAGTCTTGAACAAGACTTGCCAAAAAAACAATTAGGTCTATCTTGTAGAGGGTGAAACCAGGTTTCTCCTTGGAAGCTAGGATTTTACATACTTTGGGCATATCCAGAAGAAACTGATCTTTGGAGAAGGACATCATGCTCCGAAGGGTGGAGACACAGTGCAGGAGAGGAAGACGGATGAGATGGATTGATACAGTGACCAGGACAATGGAGGTAGGTGTGTCAAAGCCAGTGAGACTGGCTCAGGACAGGGCAAGCTTCAGAAATATTGTACATAGGGTCACAGTGAGTCACAGGCCACTCAATGGCACGTAATAACAAAAAAATAAATTTGGACTTGATTTTGAAGGCAATAGAAAGTCATTTATAATTTTAAATAGGGAAGAATGGTACAATAAATTTAATATTGTGACTCCTAGCCATCACCTTCTATCTTATGATTCTGACTCTGGCCTCTTTAAAATTAACTCATTGCTATTGAATTGGAACTTACTCATAGCTGACCCTCCAGCACAGGTTAGTGAGAGGCTGTAAATAGCAAGGGAGAACATTTCTCATCTTTTCTTCTGTGGAAACCCCAGGTAGGTTTGAATAGCCAAAGAGGAGCCACCTTTGGGTTAACGTCACAACTTCCTACTGATTTTGCCACCAGAGCTCTCTTAAGTCCTTATTCAGGAGTGGGTTATTTGTTTTATCAAGGAGATAAGGTTAGGGTGGAATACTTCTTGAAGCCCCATTGTAATGGAAGGTATGACCCAAGTCTAGGCCTTTAGTTTTCCTGGGAGTGTGGCTTAAAGTCCTGAGATAGAGAGAGATCGAGATAGATGAGATATAGATAGAGATAATAGATCCGAGATATAGATAGAGATAGAGAGATAGAGATAGAGATATGTATGTGTATATATGTAAATGTGTATATAGTTGTTGTTGTTGTTGATTGCCCTCAAGTTCATTCCATAAATACTGTCATTTCTCCAAGTTCATAGAGTTTCCAGAGGCATGTGGTTTAGGAAGTGGATGCCACTCCTTCTAAACCTGCTTTACAATTTTGAGCTCCACCACTGTCCACATTGAGAAAACATTCTGATATTTGATACCCCAGTGGTACAAGGTTCAAATCACAGCAGATCCAGGTTACTTCATATTGCACAATTGACAGAGTAATGTACAAAGTGGAAGAATGTTCCTCCAGATATAACAGTACTAGTTTCTTTTAGCAGTGATTAAGTAAGCTAAACTCGGTTCTATAATGAACATAATTTCTGTACTTTTATAAAGTGTGTGTGTGTGTGTGTGTGTGTGTGTGTGTGTGTGTGTGTGTGTGTGTCTGAAAGAGGAATACTTCTGGGAAGCTCAATCCTTGATCCCCTGGAGTGATCCAGTTGTTTGGGATGACAATCTGAGCTTGCAGCTGCTTGGTCTGTTGTTCATTAGTCTCTGCAATCATGTGCATTGGCCTACACTATCTACAACCAGTTGAACCATTTTTCTGTTGGTGTTTGTGGTGGGTTTTTTTTTTTTAAATTAGTGTGTGTGTGTGTGTGTGTGTGTGTGTGTGTGTGTGTGTGTGTACACGTACCGTCAAATTGGATCTGACTGGTACAGGAGGAGACTGTCCCTCCTTTCCCGGCAGAGCATCTGGTGGATTTGAACCGTGCACCTCTGGGATTGCAGTGCAGCTTCTTGCCACTAGGCCACCAGAGCTCCCCTGGTGTTTGTGTTTTTGTAAGACCATCCAGGACATTATATAGAACCCAAGATGAGAATGAGCGGGCTGAGAGAAGGAGGAATAATTGATGTCAGAGATGATAGAGTGTAACACTATTGGGAAAATTTGCACATTTGGGTAATTATTTAACCTGTCCTTTATAGAACTAGCCTTGTAAAAGAAATGATCCGTGTAGGAAATAATAGTATTTTTAAGACATTCACTCTTATTCCTGCTTGGAGGATGAATTGAAGAAGATCAGAGAAATGTAAAAAAATAAGGAGATCATTGTAGAAGTAAAAGATAAGAGTCATTTTTCTGCTTGGTTTGGGATTTGTTTTGATACTTCTGACCTCTTTTCCTTTCTAATTTTCTCACTGGAAAGAGAATGTTCCCATTACTTTGGAAGCAGATAACCTGTATGTTCTGTTTCACTGGTCTATTGATAGAAATGTATTTTGCCCCAGGACAGAACACACCCAGAATTTCAAGAGTTGATCCTGGAATGAAATAAGAGTTGAGTTGATGTGATAGGGTAAATGTGTTTTACTTATGGGAAGGATGTGAAGTTGGTACACCAAAGGATGAAATATTAATGGATGAATCTTCTCCAAAGTATGCATTAGGATCGTAACCCTGTAATTGTAAATGTAATTTTGAGAGTAGAGTTTTCTACAATGTACAAATCAACTCAGAATTCTCCCCTCCCCCCAAAAAAAATCTGAAAAAGGGCACAGTTTTTAGTCTAACTAGCACATTAAAAATGCAGAATTCAGCATTTAAAATAAAACTTTTATGTAAATATATTTTTATTTTGTCTTGGGAAGAAATGCTTAGAACACACTGCTGATTGGTACACAAAGGCTTTTTGTAGGCTGTACATCCAGCACTAAGACTACAATAACCTGTTCATTTTAAATATTAGCCACACTTGTACTGTAAAAACAATGACAAGCTAAGTTACCAAATCTCTCAAAGCATTAAACAAAAAGTTCCATATTGGACTGTAGGTCCTTGATCATATCTGCTTTGGTGGACATCAAGTTATTTTGCCTCTGAAATCTAATGTCTTTATCTGTGAATTATAGGGGTATGCTTTTATTATTGTGGTGGTATTGCAAGGTGCTGTGAGTCCAGTAGGACTCATAGTAATCCTGTGAACAGCAGACCTGAATGAATCCTGGTCCTATCCTTTGCCGCCCTCATTGAGTCCATTTCAGGAATCCATTCATTTGATGTCAGTCCATCTGGTTGAGGGACTTTCTGCCTTTTGCTGACCTTCCCCACCTTTCCAGACATCATGCTTGTAGTGTCAGAAACCCTAAAAATTGTCTTTCTTAGCCATTGCAGTAGCCCCGTTTAGGGGTGAGTATTCTTGTTCTACAGCTACCTTACCTGTGGGCACATGATCTAAATCATCAACAGCTGTGGGACCAGTATAAGGAGAGCATTTTCTATAATTTGAGGTATCCTGGTGATGGTGGTCGAGAGAGGGTGGAAACTGGCAAGATGGAACCTTGGAGATGTAGCCACAGTTAAAGGTTTTGCTTGCTGAACTGAAACCTGAAAATGCTGATTTGTAACTGCCCTGAGAAGTTTTGTTGAATGATTGAGGAAACCAGAAGGTTCTTGCATTTGTTCTGCTGAACTGAAATCTGGGCTTTCACTAATTGAGGAATCGTGTCTTACTGTTAATCTGGTTTGGGACTGTTGGATTAAACCAGGATTTATAGTGGTGATATTCTTTGCCTCCCCCACTCTCCTATTTCTCTAATAAATCCCATTACCGAGAGTAAAATCTGTGAGTCAAAACAAATATTGGACCCAAATGAAAGAGGTACAGGAGCCTGGGGGGTGGCATGTCTGATGAGCATCTATCTGTTTGCTGCTATGGGTGTTATTGATGAGGAGAGTTCCCCTTTATGCAGCAGGTACCAGTCAAACTTGGCTATCCTCATGTTGCATCTGCTCCTTTCACAATGACTCTCTCCACGTGATAGCCCCTCCTAACAACATGTCTAAAGTATGTGAGACAAAGCTTTGTCATCTTTGTCTCCAAGGAGCACTCTGGCTGTATTTTATCCAAGCTATATCTGTTCTTTTGGCAGCTCATGGGTATTCAATACTTTCCTCCAACACCACAGCTCAAAGAAAGACATCAGTTCTTCTGTCATCCTTATTCATTCTCCAGCTCTCAGATGCATAGCAAGTAATTGAAAAGTGCTTGGCCTGGTTGGGGGGGTGGTGCGCGGTGGAGAGTATAGCCTGAATCAGGTGCACGTTTAGCCCTCAAACTGACATCATAGCTCCTCAGTAATTTGAAGAGGTCCCTGATAGTGGGCTTTCTCAGTGCAGTGTTTCCTGATGTCCTCACTGCTGGTACTCCGGGTATTGATTGTAGATCCAGTTAAGATGAAGTTGTTTACAGTTTCAATCTTTTCACCATCTGTCATGATGTTGCCTATCAGTCCAATGGTGAGAATGTTTTTTTTTCATCAGTTATTATATTTATGAAGTCATTTTTGTCAGGATCACAATAAGAAGAATATACAGTTCTCTGTAGTGCAAAACTAACTCATGAAGAAATTAGACTGGAAGATACAAAATATATGATATATAAAGGCAAATGTATTCACTTTCTTTCCATGTAACACGTAAGAACAAAACTGCTGTTTTGTTGTTGCTATTCCTCTCTCAGATCAGCAGTCCAAGGGGCAACGCTTGAGAATCAACTCATCTTTCTTGGTGAGCTATCTTGCATTGTACATAGGGGAAAGAAACATTCCTGTTGACCTAGACTAGCCACATGTGGAGTGTGCTGGGAGACAAATGCATTATCTCTTCCATCAGTCTAGTTCAAGTTAAGTCCATACTAAGTTAACTTGTACCAAAAGAAATGGATTCAGCTCTGTCAGTGCAAGGAGGAAGGCACAGGAGGAGAGGAGGATAAGGAGAAGACTCAGTGTCCTATAATGGAGTGCAGAGATTTCTGCCCAGCAGGAAGCCTCCAAAGAATCCCCCAGTCACAAGGACATTCTTCACAAATGATACCACCTCCTCTGACTACTCTTATGAATTTTCAGTTGCTCCTTGGCTACTTCTTTCTCAGCTTGTTGCCAGTTAACCTTGATGTAGCCAGTGTGGTTTGCAATCTGAAGGAGAAAAAAATCCACCACCCACAGCTGTTGCCACCAACTTCCCAACCTGGAATATGCCCAGACAGTGATAACCTCCAATGAGCAGCTGGTTGGCCACACTGTACTTTTCAGTAGAAGGCCCACTTTCTTGTCCAAACAGCTTGTGTCATTATGGCTGCTTTTTAGCAAATTCTTGAAGATCCATTGACTCAAATTTCCGGAAAAGTTTTCTTAACTGGTAGCAGCCATTTTGGCGAGCTCATCTTGGGAGAACACTAACATGGTTTCAGTCGAATGTTCTGTTTTCCTGATGTTGAAATGCAGACCTTACTGATGGCTATAGTCCTTGATCTTCTGCAGCAACTGTTGTAATTCCTCCTCACTTTTAGCAAGGAAGGTTGTGTCATCTGCCATAACACAGGTTATTTCAAGTAACAGATGCAGCAGCCCTGGATGTGCTCACCAATCTGTGTCAGAAAATCTGGTGGAAAGCTCCTTTGCTGACTGACTAGAAGAGATCAGTCTTTGTTCCCGTTCCTGACAAAGGTGAAAGAGAATGTGGACATTATCAAATGATATCATTAATAACACTTGGAAGCAAAATATTGCTGAAGATCATCCAAAAATGTCAAGAACAGTAATTGATGGAGAACTTCCAAAAGTTCAGTCTGGAGTTAAAAGAGGTTGTGCCATCATAAATGACATCAGTGATGTCTGATGCATCCTGACTGAAAGCAGGAAATGATAAAAGAATATCTATTTGTGTTCTATTGATTAGGCAAAGGCATTTGTGTGAATCATGACAAACTGGTTAACATGAGACAAATGTGAATCTCAGTACATTTAATTGTGCTCATGAGACTCCTGTACCTAGGTTAAGAGGCTGTTGTCTGAAAAAAGCAAGTGAACCCCAAAGTGTATCATGGTTGTATTCTCTCTCCATACCCTTTAAGTCTGTATGCTGAGCAAGTAATTCAAGAAACTTAACTGTTTTTTGTAGGTGCTATCAAGTCAATTCTGACTCATAGTAACCCTATGTAACATCAGATTGAAACATAGTAACATCAGATTGAAAGCGTATCCTGTCCTGCCCTTTTGGAACAACAGGCCCAAAGTATATGAGGTGAAGTCTTACATTCTTGCCTCTAAGGAGTCATATAGTTGTACTTTCTCCATGGAATATTTGATAATATTCATATGAATATGAGGTCATTGGCTTATTTCAGGCACACCTTAGTCTTTAAACTGACATCTTTGTTCTTTAGCAATTTGGAGAGGTCCCTAATAGCAAAGTTTTTCCCAGTATCACACACCTTTTGATTTCTTGACAGCTGGTTACAAGGGTGTTGATTGTGGATTCATGCAAGATGAATTTGTTGAGAATTTCCCTCTTTACTTCATCTATCACAATGTTGCCTGTTGGCCTCTGGTGAAGATTTTATCCTTGATGTTGAGATGTAATCTGTATCGAAGGCTTTAGTCTTTGATAGTTCTTTTTCTCCAATAAGTACTTGATGTCCTTGACACTTTATGCAAGCAAGGTTGTATCATGTGCATAACCCACTTTGTTTACGAGTCTTTTTCCAGTCTTAATCCCACATTCTTCAAATGGTCGAGATTTTTAAGTTATTATTTTTTTTTAAAGTTAGATTTTTTTTTTAAATTTTTTTAAAATATTTATTTTGTGTGAGTGTACCATCAAATCAGATCTGACTGGTACAGGAGGAGATTGTCCCTTCTTCCCCGGCAGAGCATCTGATGGATTCTAACCGTAAGCCTCTGGGATTGTAGTTGCAGATCCTTACCACTAGGCCACCAGAGCGCCCCTAAATTATTATTATTATACAGATTGACTAGGTATGGGGGGGGGGATACAACCCTGATAACATTTTTCCTGATTTTAAACCATGCAGTATTTTTTTAAAATGGGAACAAATATAAGATCTCTTGCAGTCAGTTGACCAGGAAGCTTTCTTTGAAGTTTCTTGACATGGACTAGAGAGCATACCTGAGGCTGCATCTGTTTGCTTATACACCTCAATTAGTATTTTGTTGATTCTTGGGGTTTTATTTTATGCCATCAGTGCAGCTTGGACTTTTTCTTTCCGTACCATTAGTTTTGATCATATACTACTTTCTGAAATGGTTGCGTCAACTCTGTACAAACTTTTCTTTTTGTACAGTGATTGTGTATTCCTCTGACTTTCTTTTGATGCTTCCTGCATTTATTCATTATAACCTTTTTTTAAATTTTACTCTGTGGTGCGACCTGGTTTAAATTGTTTTTTGGTCAAACATTCTTCTAAGTGGTATAGCACTTATCTGTGCATTGCTGTACAGAGGTAACTTGTACAATAATGGCTACCCATGGCAGACCGTGTTTGGTGGAGCTTTCCAATTAAAACAAACTTGGAAGCAGGAGTGTCATCCACTTCCAAAATCGCTTGCCTCCGGAAACTCTATGAACAGTGCTCAGGTCTTTCGTTTATAGGATCGCAATGAGTCATCTGTGACTCAACAACAACCACCCTTATTTGAAGAAGTGAAACCAGAACGCTCCATAGTGGTGGGCATGGTGAAATTTCATCCCTTGTATTTTGGACTTTACGCTGGGAAAGGTAGAGGGACCAGTGAAAGGGAAAACTCTCGAAAGAAATGGACTGTTAAGATGACTGCAACAAAGGGCTTGAACATGGCAGAAATCAATGAGGATAAAGGAGAGTAGGACAGACTTTTAGTCTGTTATTCAGAGGGTCACTCTGAGTCATAGTGACTCTATGGCACTAACAACAACAACAGTGTAAATGCAAAAAATGTTTGGCTTTTTGTTGTTGTTAGGTGCATTCATTACCCACTATGGCATCCTCTCAATCACTGTTTTTTCCAATCATTGTTGTTGCTGCCACTATATCAGTCCATTTTGTTTGGGATCTTTGACATTTTTGCTTATCATCATCATCTTAACCAAGCACACTAGAATTTTTTTTATATCATTTTTTCAGGGACTATCCCTCCTATTATGTACCATTGGTTTGAAATTAACTCATAGTTGACCCTCTAGCAAATTTTCAGAAGTAGTATATCACATAGAAGGAGATTGCCCACCTTTTCCCCGTGGAGTAGCTGGTAAATGTGGACTGCCAGCCTTTGGATGACAGTACAGCTCTTTATCAGTAAGCCACCAGGGTTCCCTGTCCCTTCTGTTAGCGTGTCCAAATTAGATGGAACTAAGTCTTGCCTTTCTTACCTGTTCTGTTTGCTTCTTCTGTGTTTTTGTTGTTATTGTTGTTGTTGCTCTTTTTATCTTTAACCTTTGCATTTAAGGATCATTCTAGGTGCATTTCTTTCTTGATAAATTTCTTTTTCTAGCAGTCCATTACCACTACCACAGTTTAAAGACATCAGTTCTTCCGTCTTTACTAATATTAGTCTTATGTGAATATGAGGCAAATGTGAATATGAGGCAATTGAAAATTCTATCTTGAAAAAAAACAACACAACTGTCTTGAATCAAATGCAATTCATTACCCTATAGCACTTTAAAAGAGGTACTTGGTTATAGACTTGCCCAATTCAGTATATCTTTTGATGTCTCATGCCTGTTGGTTATAGATCCAAGGAAATTAAATACTTTCTGCATGTATCATGATGGTAGCTTGTTTGTACAGTTGTAAAGCTTTTGTTTTCTTTATGTTGAGGTGTATGTAATCCATTCTGAGGTCTGTAGTCATTAAATCCTTCAAATCCTCTTCCTCTTCAGCAAGCAAGGTTGTGTCATCTGTATAATGTAGGTTCTTAATGAATCCAATTTTTTTATATTTATTTTTTGGATTTTTTTACAATACACTAGTTTATTTACAAAATTACAGTACATTCTTTTCCAGAACACATTCTTCCAATTTCTCTCTCATGCCCCCTCCCATCAAATTATACAACCCCATGATTAATCCCCCCACATCCTCATGAATCTTCAATCTTGATGTCACTTTTTAAATCCATTTTCTCAGATGGAGAAAAGATACAGTCGTGATACATGCCCTTCCCCCCCCCCCCCCCCATGAATGAAAGTTTACAGAGATTTAGGGTTTCCAGTCATTCATTGTTGCACTTTCTTGATTTGAAATCACGCAGTATCCCTTTGCTCTATTCTTTCAGCTCATTCTTGGTCTATGTACAGATGCCAAAAGAACACACAAAAAAAATATTTTGGAATTCCCATTATTTCCAGTGTTATACATTATTTGTTATGATCCACACAATCAAAGCTCAGAATATGCACTTTTGCAGTATGTGTATGATTAAGAGAGAGATGAAGAAACAGAATATTCTTAGGGAAATGAAAGAGTAGTGTAGTATAATTTTAGAACTTTCCATCTTGTATGGTTAAAATGCAAAAATAAACCTTGTAAGCTTAACTATTTGGAACTGCAGAGAGTATGAAAAGACGATTTTACTTTTTTTTTCTAATAATTCATTCTTTGGGGAAGTTACTAGTAAAATATTTAAATGTTTTTAAAACTAAATACTTTTTGTATGGGAAGAAGTAGACTGTTTAAAAGAATTTGACTCTGCTTCCTAGATTATTTCTTACACAACAAAATTCCACACTATTATTTGGTCGTTGAGAGAGAAATTTTGAGAAGTATCAGGAGGCTGTTTTCTTTTTAAACACATTGTGTAAGAATATATTTGTTCAAATGAAAATTTCTGTTGTAATATCTTAAAAAACAAAAAACTTCAAAGAATTGCACAATGTCATTGCTAAAAGAACTAAAATGGACCTAACTTGTTTTGAATAAAATTCTTTTTATCCTTTAAAGATGATACTGTGGGAAAGTGTTAGTTAGTAAGGGGAAATGGGAAGGTTTTGTAGGAGGAAAGGTTTCAAAACATTTTCTTTATAACATCTTTTTATGTCCTTTTGATCATCTTACCACAGATTAATTAAATTTTAGTTATTTAGGTGATTGATTATTCATAAAAAGAATTCCCTGTGGGGTTTCTCTAGTTCTGAACCCAGATGATTTTAAGGATTTACAAAACTTAAGTAGAGCTTGAAGTTAAGTGACTTTTAATTGTGTTGTTATGTCCCATTGAGTCAATTCTGACTCAGCAATGCTATACACAATAGCTCTGAACCTTGCTGTATTCTGAGCCAGTCTCAGTGCCTTTGACACATCAACCTTTTTTTTTTAAAAAAAAAAATATATTTTTTGTGTATGTACCGTCAAATTGGATCTGAGTGGTACAGGAGGAGATTGCCCCTCCTTCTCTAGCAGAGCATCTGGTGGATTTGAACCACGTACCTCTGGGATCCAGGAAGTATTAAAAGAAGATGGAAAGAATATACTGAGTCACTGTATCAAAAGGAACTGGTAGACATAGAAGAATTTAATGAAATTATATATGAGCAAGAGCCTATGGTGATGAAGGATGAAGTTCAAGCTGCTTTGAAGGAAATAGCAAAAAAATAAGGCCCCAGGAATAGATGGTATACCAATTGACATATTTCAGCTAACAGATGCTGCCCTGGACATGCTCACCAAGTTGTGCTGAGAAATCTGGAGAACACCACTTGGCCAATTGACTGGAAGAGATCTGTATTTGTTCTCATTCTAAAGAAGGGTAACCCCACAGAGTGTGGAAACTATAGAACGATATCATTGATTTCACATGCAAGCAAGATTTTACTGAAAATTATCCAAAAACGACTGGAACAGCACATCAGCAGTGAACTGCCAGAAGTCCAGGCTGGGTTTAGAAGGGGTCGTGGTACTAGGGATATTGTAGCTGATGTTAGATGGATCTTAGCTGAAAGTAGGGAATAGCAGAAGACTGTCTATCTGTTTCGTTGATTATGCAAAGGCATTTGACCGTGTGGATCATAACAAACTGTGGCTGACTCTGAGAAGAATGGGTATCCCAGAACACTTGATCGTTCTAATGCGAAACCTATACTTGGACCAAGAGGCAGTCATCAGAACAGAGCAGGGCAACACTGAATGGTTCAAAATTAGGAAGGGTGTGCGCCAGGGATGTGTCGTATCTCCATACCTTTTCAACCTGTATGCAGAATAGATTCTCTGAGAGGCTGGGCTCTATGAGGAGACTTGTGGCGTCAGAATTGGTTGAAGATCTATTAACAATCTGCGCTATGCAGATGACACAACCCTGCTTGCTGAAACTGAGGAGGACCTGAAATGCTTGCTGCAGAGGTTCAAGGACTGCAGCCTTCAGTATGGATTGAGGCTCAATGTCAAGAAGACAAAGATTCTCACCACTGGACCAATTGGCAGCATCAGGATGGATGGTGAAGAGATTGAGATTGTTAACAACTTTAGTCGGCTTGGCTCCATGGTCAACATTCTTGGCACCAATAGCCAGGAAATGAAAAAATGTATTGTGATGGGAAAGTCTGTTGTTAGGGACCTCTCCAGGGTACTGAAGAGTAATGGTGTCACTCTGAAGACTAAGGTGCATCTGATACAGGCTATGGTCTTTGCAATCACTTGTTGCATCAGAGTGTTGGACAATGACTAGGGAGGATAGAAGGAGAATTGATGCCTTTGAGCTGTGGTGCTGGAGAATAGTATTGAACGTACCCTGGACTGCCAAGAAAACAGATAGATTCATCCTGGAGAGGGTTAAATCAGGCTGCTCTTTGGAGGCAAGGATTCTGAGGCTTTGTCTGACATACTTTGGACATGTTGTAAGGAGGGAGAAGTCCTTGGAGAGGGACATCATGCTTGGGAGGGTGGAGGGATTGCGCAGAAGGGGAAGACCCTCTATGAGGTGATTCAGTGATTAGGGTAATCGGGATGGGTGTGTCAGGCAGTGAGATTGGCACTGGATAGAGCAGGTTTAGGGCTGTTGTACATAGGGTCGCTATGAGTCGCAAGAGGGCACATAACAACAACCATCACCTCTGGGATTGAAATGCAGCTTCTTGCCACTAGGACACCAGAGCTCCTTACATCAACCGTTATTAACCCATTACTGTGTCATTCCATCTCTTCCAAGAGCACTCTTTTGTGCTGTCCCTCCTTCCAAGCATGATGTCATTCTCCAAGGACTAGTCTCTCTGGCACCATATGAGGCCGAGCTTCAAAATTGTGTTCCACATGCCTAATATGATGGATTCTCTGGTCTTACAAATATATAGGTTTCCAAAATACCTGTGTTTCTTTTTTCCCCTTATTTTGAAATTGCTTGGTTTACAATATCTTTGTTTTCTGAAATGGCCCCTTGCCAACTCGTTCTTTTTGGTATAGAAAAAAAAAAATAAAACAACTCATTGCTATAAAGTTGGAATCAACTCAATACATAGCTAACCCTCCGTTTGGGTTTCCAAAGCTTAGCTGACCAGGAAGAAATTGCCTATCTCTCTCCTGCAAAGCTGCTGGTAGATTTGAATTTTAACTGCTCAGTAGGTATTACCTTTGATTTAGCAACACAGCTGTCTTCACATTAGCCAACCAGAACTCCCTTTTGGGATAGAGACTGCATTCTTTCCCTCTTCTTCTAGTGCTTCCTGCATCATTCAGTATTTTGCCCATAAAAATCTTCAGTACTGCACTGAAACCTTTAATTTTTTTTTTCAGTTCTCTCAGCTTGAGAAAAGCCAAGTGTATTCTTCCCTTTCTAATCAATACTTATGGAAGCAGCAGTCAAGAAATAACAGGATGTATCGCACTGGACAGATCTGCTCCCAGGGACTTCTTTAAAGGGCTAAAGGATAAGAAGGTCACTTTAAAGATTGTACCTACCCCAAGCTGTGATAGTTTCAGATGTTAGTTTCAGCTGTGATGTTTGTAAGAAAACTGGACAATAAGTAAGGAAGAATTGATGCCTTTGAATTGTAGTGTTGAGAGAAAATATACCCTGGTCTGCCAAAAGAGTAAACAGATTTGTCTTGGAAGATGTTCTGCGAGAGTGCAACCTCAGATGCAGCAGTTGTGAGGCTTTGTCTCACATACTTTGTGCATGTCAGGCCAGTCTAGAAAAGTAGAGGGTCATTGAAGGAGACAAAGATCCTGCAGGAGATGAATTGACACAGTGATTGCAACAGTAGTCTCACACACCGCTAAATGTGAGGGTGGCACATGGTTGTTATAAATTGGATCTTACTAAGCAGCACAAAACAACATAGTATCTTTTAGCAACATCTTTACAGTTGTTGATTGCGAGTCCCACACAACTCATAGCGACTATTATACCTATGGTTTCTCTAAGTTCATAGAGTTTCTATAGGCATGTGGTGAAGTAGATGCCACCCCTGCTTCCAAACCTGTCTTAAAACTGGGAGCTCCACTATGGACAGCCACTATGGCATTTGAGACCCCAAGTACAAGGTTCAGCATCACAGCAAACCCAGATTACCTCAGCACGGCAAATTGACAGAATGCTGTACAATTTAGAATTTTCCTCCAAAATATAGTAACAAGGGATTAAAATATAATCCCTCGGGGAGCTCTGGTAGCCTAGTGGCAAGAAACTGCACTGCAATCCCAGAGGAACATGGTTCGAATCCACCAGACGCTCTGCCGGAGAAGGAGGCGCAATATCCTCCTGTACCAGTCAGATCTGATTTGACGGTACACGTACACAAAATAAAAAAAAA
>NW_006400007.1:1153338-1191798 GCF_000299155.1 Elephantulus edwardii
AAAAAAAAAAAAAAACCAACCAAGCATTCTACATGACCCTCAACCAGAAGAAGAGAGCTCATTTTACGGAGTCCAGTCCTTCACCCAGTCTCCATTTTGGAGACAAGGGCTTGGCTTTAAATGCAAGTGTCCTCCTGGAGGTCTTGTTGACTCTAAACAAGAGGCTTAAATAAAAACAATGAAACAGTCCACGTAGATCCTCAACCAAAACAAGAGCACCAACGTCTTGCAGACTCGAGCTGCTTCATCCAAATCCAAAATGGAAGACAAAGGGCTTGGCAGTTATATGTTGTTGTTGTTGTTACGTGCCATCTAGTACTGATCCTCTAAACAAAAGAATTTAACATTGTTCTATAATTATTGTCCTTTCTCTAAGTTCATAGAGTTTCCACAGGCATGTTTAGGAAGTGATTGCCACTCCTTCTGAGCCTATCTTAATCTGTGAGCTCTACCAAATATTGTCGACCATGTGTAACCATTATGGCACTTGACAAACCAATGGCACAACATTCAGTATCACAGCAATCCAAAGTTAACTCAATACAGGGAAATGACAGAACAGTGCTATCCCACTTAGGAGTGTTCATTTCAGGTTCAAATCCACCAGATGCTCTGCTGGAGAAGGAGGGGGCAATCTCCTCCTGTACCAGTCAGATCTGATTTGATGGTACATGTAAAAATAATACAATAAAAAAAAAAGAAAAGAAAAAAGTGTTCATTTCAAAAACAGTTAAAACCAGAGGCCACAGGCCCGCACATCAGGCTCTCATTGGTTCCGAATAAGAGGCCAGCCAAAAAATGACCTAGAGCCTGCCCCCATCCTACACAGAAAGACCCACCTCCAAAGCCACATGAATTTTAAAAGGCCACAGGCCCATGCATTGATTCCCAACAAGAAGCTTCTGGCTAGCCAAAAATGATTTAAATGACATAATAAAAAGCTCACCCTCTTTGAATGCTTCAGTATATATTGCCCACCCTTGGAGTTCCTATACTTGCTTTATCATTGTACTAATAAACAGATAATGATATATTAGTATATTAAATACACTATTGTATAGATTTGCGAGGTGTATACTTAGATTTAAAAATGTTTCCAAGCAACTAGTAATAGTTACTTGTCAGGCTTGGATTTGAACTCAGCTCTCTTAGGCTTTTAAACCTGGTTTGTCTACCTCTCTCCCCCACTAGTACTAAGTCTTCCTACCTAATAAAATGTATTCATTTTATGATACCTTTTTGACCCTCTATAATTGATTTTTGTGTATACTTATCTGGATTCCCTATTAGACTGGGGGCTTCTTTCATTAGTGTTCATTATAGATCCTAGTATTTTTTAGATGTTTATTGAATAAATGACACTGACAGCAGTGATAAAATAGTGAGATACTTGCTATGAAATTATTTTCCTAATATAGGTGGTTCTGAGATATTTGCTTCACATACTTCCTACCCCTTTGTTGTATTGCTCTTTACACACATTCACATACATGCAGGCAAGGAAAACAAGACTTGTTCACAATCAAACAGCTGTTGTTAGGTGCCATCAAGTTGATTACAACTCACAGTAATCCTGTGTACAACAGTTCTGAACCCTAATCTTGTACCATCCTCATAATCTCTGTCATGCTCAAGACCATTGTAGTAATCACTATATCAATCTGTCTGAGGGTCTTCCTTTCCTTTGCTGATCTTCCACCTTTCCAAGCATGATGGCCTTTCCTGACATGTCCAAAGTATGTGAGACATGTCCAAAGTTTCACCAACGTTGCTTCTAAGGAGCACTCCACTTGTACTTCATTCAAGATATTTTAGTTTGTTCTCTTGGCAGCCCATGGGATATTTAATGCTCTTCACCAACAAAACTAAAAAGGCACCAGTTACTCTTCTCTCATCTTTAATCATTGTTCAACTTCCAGGTGGATAGCAAGTAATTGAGAAGAACATCGCCTGGATCAGGGACACTTTAGTCTCCAAACTGACATTGCTATCGAGTACTTTAGAGAGGTCCTGACAGCAGATTTTCCTAATGCAGTATACATGTCTTTTGATTTCTTGACTGCTGGTACCAATGATGTTGATTGTGAATCCAAGTAAGAGGAAATCATTAACAACTTTAACACTTTAGCCATTTGTTGTTATTGCCTTTTAGTTCAGTTGTGAGAATTTTTTCTTGATATGTAGTCCATATTAAAGGCTATGAAGTTTTATAATCATCTACTCTATACTATTTATGACAATGAAATTTTATACCTTATTTCTTGATGTGTAAATTTTCTAATTGAGAAATTAAAACTGATGCTGACAAGTACATTGTGTCTAAGAGAAAAGAATTCTAGAAGAGTGATGAATTTATACTCTGTTCATAGTCTATACACCTACACTTATTTTCCATAATAAAGCATATTGTTGTGTGCCTTCAAATTGGAATCAACCCATAGTTGACCTTCTAGGTTTTTAGAGGCTGAAAAGCAACTATCCTTTTCCCACAGAGCAAATGAACCACATCCCTTTGGGACTACAGCACTACTGCTTACCACCAGGCCACCAGAGCTCCCCTAGTAAGGCACACATTTTTGGAAATAGAAATTAAAGTTAAGAGTTTGGTCAAGGAATGAAATGATACCAACTAGATTATATTGAAGGGGGAGCTCTGTTGGCTCAGTAGTAAGGAATTGTGCTACCAATATGTGCAGAGATGTGGTTCAAATCCACCAGCTGTTCTCTCAGTCTACTCCCATGCAATCTACTGCCTCTGAAAACCTACTAGGGGGTCAACAATAGATCTGTCCCAATTTGACAGTACACAACAACAGCAACAAATTATAGAACGATTTGAGGCATAATAATTTTCTAATCTAAATACAAATCTAGCATTATTCTTGGCACATATGGAGTGTTCAGCTAACATTTAAAAAAAATTTATTGTTTGTCTATGCAGAGAAAGAAGCTAACATACACAAGCATCTTACCCAGTGATTTCTTGAGTTTATACTTTTAAAAATACAGCCCTGTAATTCATAAATGCATACTGTCACAGATTCAGCTGGTGTAATAAAAATTTCAGCTGTTTGAGCATCAGTTTACTCTTAAGCTTGAAGCTTCTATTAATATAAAAATAATGGAAGATTTGTAAGGATCAAAGAATGCCAATCTTTTTCTATAATTATATTTATAGGTTTTGATACTTAACAGCTAATGATTATTTTTAGTGCTTTATTGAGTCATAGTTTATATAGCATAAAATTCAGCTACTAGATTATACAACTTGTTGGTTTTTCTGTGTTTTCTTGCAATTGTGCATACATCATCATGATCAGTTTTACACTTTCAGCTTCACTAAAACAAACCCAGTACTCCTTAACAGCCAGTCACCAATTTCCTTCAGTTCCACCTAGTCCTTTTGAACCATGTGCAAAATGGAAACGCAAACTCATTATTGTCAAGTCAGAACCTATTCATAGCTGACTCTTCATAGATTTTCCAAGGCTCTAAATCGTGTGGAGATTGCCATTCTTTCCACTTTGGAGCTGCTAGTGGATTCAAACCTACTACCTTTTGGTTATGAGTGCAACTCTACAGACTACCACAGCTCTGTCAATATATGTTCAGTCTTTATGAATTTTCCTGTTCAGGACATATTGTCTAACTGGAATCATGTAACCAGGAGTCTTGGGGTTTTTAGGGGGGAAATGCTGTTGTGAACATTTATTACAATATTTTGTGTGGTATAAACTTTTCTCTCAGGTATATAGCCAGAAGAGGAATTGGGGAATTGTATGTTGACTCATTAATCCTAGCTTTAACATTTTGAGTAACTGCTAGGCTTTTAAAAAGTAAGTGTACTTGGAGTTGGGGTGGGATTGGGGGAGGTGTGAGGGGGATTGTGTACCAATGAGGGAGTTTTTCTTTTGCTTTTCAAGGAGAGGAGCAAACGGGGGTGGGGTGGGGAGAAGGGTGCAACAATGAATGAATGGAATTCAAAAATCTCTGTAGATGTTCATTGAAATGAAAAATAAACAAATTAAAATATATAAAAAAGGCAAAAGGCAGACCAGGTAGATCCTTGCCTAAAAACCTGAGGCATTCAGATTTTATACATCTGTTACAGTCAGCATGATGACTACATAATACAGTTATATATGTAATATAGTTAAACATTTTCAAACATAAATGACTTGAAGTAAAAAAAAGTAACTGTACTATTTCACATTTTCACCAGGAGTGTTGTGAGAATTCCAATTTATTTATATCCTTACTCCCACTTTTTTAGCTCCTCAAGAGTTACTGATCTATGAAATGGCAGAGAATGGAAAAAATTGTGACCAGAGACGTTTAGCAATGAACAAGGAGCAACATAATGGAAACTTCACAGGTAAAGTATGATAACTTGGAGAAAAGAGATCTGCTGACTGAAAGGATATGTCTTAAACTGGAATAAAACTGAAATACAGATAGACCGTGACCTAGAATAGGTTCCTTTTTGCTGACTACCATAAGTCAATTCTGGCACAAGTAAAAGAACTCTTCTTCATTTGTCGTTGTCATCATCGTCTTTTATTATCAATATTTTTTATAAATCTTGCAGTTTTTCAAATAGTAAATCATATAATTGTAACTTTAAGTACATTATAAATAGTAAATTACAAAATTGAATATCTGAGAATACTAGCAGATTATGCACTGCATCTTTTTTACTGATGTTAAGATGTGTTATTAAAACAGACAAAAAACATTCATGGATGGACATCTTAGCCATCAAAGTCAGGTTTTCAGTTTACTTTTGTTACTCAGTTTTAGTATGCCACTTTGTAAATTTATTCATTTACTTGTTACACTATTTCTAAATTTGCAGTTTTAAAAAAAATGCTTTCTCACTGTCTCATTGCCATATAGCCAGAACTGACAATTAACTAAATACATTTTGCTGCACTAATAATGATTTTTAGTGACTTTGATCTTTTAATAAATTTTACACTGTCTCACCTTGAGTTCGACATAAACACTGTATGTTTTTTATTTTTATTGAATGGCTCTGATAAAGAATGAGATAAACGTCAGTTAGGAGAGGAAAATAACTTTTTTATCCCTTAGCTACATTCATGGATCTCACATTCCATGTTCCAATCACTAGTGTCTGCTTACAACTGTTCCTCTTTCTTTGTATTTTCATACTCAGTTGCCCTTTCTGTCATTCTACGTGTGTTCTGTTGTACATAGGGTTTTCAGAAGCCTGCTATTTTGGAAGTGGATGGCCAATCCTCCTTCATAGTGTGTCTTAATCTGAATGTTCAGATTTAGAGAAGTATCCAACAGATGAGCATTTTACAGAAAAAGTGAAAATATATCCCTTATTGTGGAATTAACCATTAGTTTCGGTGTTGTTCCTGCCCCTGGCTTTTTAAAAGCCTAGCAGTTACTCAAAATGTTAAAGCTATGGTTAATGAGTCAACATACAACTCCCCAATTCCTCTTCTGGCTATATACCTGAGAGAAAAGTTTATACCACACAAAATATTGTAATAAATGTTCACAACAGCATTCCCCCCCTAAAAACCTCAAGAAGGAAAAAACCCCTCCGAAATGCTCATCAAATAATGGATATAAAAATTCTAATATATCCATATAGTGGAGCATTACTCAAATATAATAAGAAATGAAATACTAATACATACTATAAGATGGATGAACACTGAAAGCACTACATGCAAAAGAAGACAGTAACAACAAAAAGACTCCTGGTTACATGAAGTATTATAATAACTCTGAAAGTAAGTACTGTCATTAATCCCCATTTTGTGGAAGAGGAAATTGAGACATGGAAAGGTTCATTAACTGGACTCTTGTTATATGGCTGGTTGGAGGCCGAGCCAGACTTTTGAACCAAAATGCTTACCTCCATATCTTAGCTCTAAATCATTTTTCTTTATAACATATACAGAATTGCTCTTTAGAGAAACAGGACCAATTTAGACTTAATGACTGTAATGTACATCAAACGCTTCTGTTTTTAGTTTAAATAATTACGAAAATATTAGTGAGGATACAGCAGAAGCGACTAGCTTAGAGTCATCATCTTCCTCACATTTACGTTCTACCTCAGATTTGGCTGGTAGAATATTTGATACCATTTCTTTAGATCACCTTCTAGATACTAGTCTTATATCTCTCAGTTGAGTAAATTGCAAAGCTCAACCTATTTCCCATACTTTATTCTCAGAGTAATGCTGATTAAAATGTAGCAACTATGATAATCTTATCATATGCTTGGAAAGGCGGGTAGAGGATCAGCGCAGAAGAGAAAGACCCTGAATGAGATCGATTGTCACAATGACTGTGGCAGTGGTGGGGGGGGTCAGGTATGTCAGAGGTAGTTAGTTTGGCTAAGGTTAAGGCAAGGTCAGAACCATTGTTCATAGTATCACTATGAGTCATAGTTGACTTGACAGCACATAACAATAAGCATGACTATTCATTCATCTCCTTTTTAAAATCAAGTGTTGTTCAGTCTGGACCAGTTGCCACTTTCCAAGGTTCCAGAACACAATGGAAATAGTTAGGTGGGACATGGATAAATTTTGTTTTGACCCAGTAAACGTATTAGGATTAGTGCTTTGTACCCTCTTTACCATTGCCTGCAATAATAATAATCTCAAAGATTACCAGAAATAGAATGGAAAGAGATAAACAAATACAGAAATAAAACTAATGGCTATAGAGCTTAATTATGGGAACATACCACAATTCTTGATTTTGTGTTGCAGAATTCAGACACACTTGTATAGGGTTGTTTGTGTTAATTAGAATTGTGTTCCAAGGGTTGTCTCAACTAGAGAAGGGGTAATCTCAAGTTTGTACTTGAAGCTGTTTAAACTTGAGTGATGCAAATGTAAATTGACTTTCATGTGGATGAATATTGAAAGCTTCTGCAAAGTATGAGCATAAATGTTAGAAATTAGTTTTAACTTCTACATTATTATTTTTCAGACCCTTCTTCAATAAATGAAAAGAAGAAGAGGGATCGAGAAGAACGGCAGAATATTGTCCTATGGAAACAGCCACTCATTACCTTGCAGTATTTTTTTCTGGAAATCCTAGTAATCTTGAAGGAATGGACCTCAAAGTAAAGAATCTTCCACTCCTTTCTTTCTAGAATGTTTCATTAGTCTCCTATCCTCTACCATCTCCTTCAACCACATTTTTTTTTTCCTTTGGAAAAAGATTTTTTTTTTCAGTATACATTTTTTATTATTTCCTTTTTTTTAAATTTTATTAGTTTTAATGACCATTTACAGGGATTTTGGGTTTTCATTCCTTCTTTGCTGCCCCATTCTCTCTACCCTCCTCCCCAGTTTGTTCTTCTTCCCCCGCCATCCGAATGTCTGTTTTAATTGTCCAATTGCCACAGTGCTTGTCAAAGTCAGTTCTGATTAATCTCCTTTGTCAGTGTGTCCTTTGCCATTCCCTATCACTCCTCCCTGAGAGAGACTTCACCCTGATTCATAAGGAAAAGGGGATGGTGTATTCTCTTAGCTACTTCCTGCTGAAAAGGGACATTGTGGGTTTTCCTTCAACCACATTGATCAGTTAAATTTAAAACATTGCCATAAGAATATTTATTCTCCTCTCTGTAGTTAGAAGGAAGTTACAGCTGACTGGTGTGTATTGTTGACTTTTGAATGCAAGGTCTTTTTAATCTCCTGGTTTTACCTTCAGAAGAAATCAGGCTTCTGTAGTGGTAGAGCATTGATCTGTCCATATGTTGTACAGAGATAACTTGTGGTTGCTGTGATGCTAAACACCGTGACACTGATGTGTCATATGTGATAATGGTTACCCATGGTAGACAGTGTTTGGTGGAGTTCCCCGATTTAAACAGACTTGGAAGCAGGAGTGGCATCCACTTCCGAAATGGCTTGTGTTTCAAAACTCTATGAACTTGGAGAAATGATGAAAGTTATACAAATGTTCAGGTCTTTCGTTCATAGGGTTTCTACGAGTCATCTACGACTTAACACTTAACAACAACAATATACATTAGTTACACTGATTCTTAAGCAGGACACAGTTTAGCATACGTGGCATTTTCCTTTGTAGTTTGAGCTATAAAAGAGGACTCTGCCATGAAACTATGTTATCATTTTAAACTTAGTACTTATAAATCTCATTTCAAATATCATAAAGTTCAGTTGAACTTTTTTTTTAAATGCCTTATCACTTTCTGGCTGCCCCTTCCAAGTTGTTATCTGTACTTTAGAGATACTGTACTTTAAAGTTTATACAGCATTTTGTAATACTTTTCAATAACTGTTCCTTTCTTTCATCAGCTCTATGAGGAAGGGAAAATAAGTATGTAATTATTAAAGGAAATAATTCAGTCTCATAATGACAAATATTGTATGAGACTTATTATAGAACAAGTACGAGAATCTAAGGGCAGGGGGTGCTTAATCATAGGGTTGCACAATTTGATGAGTGGAAGAAGGGGTGGATAAAGGAAAGGGGAAAGATCTGGCATGAATACAATGTATGTGAACTTTATAAAATATAAAAAAAATTAAAAAAAATACTCAGAATTATAACGGACGTTTTTAGGATCTTTAATCATGCCTTTTCTTAATTTAGATTTTTTTGAATGCTTAATTTGTACTTTCTCATTATCATTCTATTTATAATATAGAGAATTAAAAAAAGAAACGTGCTATATATCATGACTAATAAAACTTTTATGTTGAGGGGAGCTCTGGTGGCCTAGAAGTGCATGGTTCGAATCCACCAGATGCTCTGCCAGGGAAGGAGGGACAATCTCCTCCTGTACCAGTCAGATCTGATTTGACGGTACACTCACATAAAAATAATAAAATAAAATTTTTTTAAAAACCAAAAAAACTTTTATGTTGAACAAAAAGATTATGATTTTGAAGTCAAGCCAAATCATTATTCCAAATGCAGCATTTAAGGGATTATGACCCAGGTCCTCACACATAAAGGCCATGCTTTGCTTTTTTTAAAAAAACAAAAAATTATGATTAGTGTGAAAGTTTACAAGTCAAATTGGTTTTTAATTCAATTATTCTTACAGTACCCACAATGTAACCAAAGCCCTCAGCCTTCTCCTTAGGTTTCTCATTTCCAGGAATCCTTCTATTCTACTTCTTTCTGCCTTTTGAGTTTTCTTCCTGGGCAAATGTCCTTTTGTTTCTGTATAGTTCTAAGGTGTGAGTACCTCCCTAATGTTACTGTTCCTCTATCTCATGGGTGTGTTTTTAGTTGCAGGTTGAGTCACAAGGGTAATTTTTATTTTAAGTGCCAAGAATGACAGGAAGGTTCTACCAGTTTCTAACCAATAAACTTGGGGCATTTTTATGCTTTTGAGTTTTGTTTCACATTTCCCCACTCTAAAAATCTTGTATTGTTAAATCTTAGAGCAGTCACCACATAGTTATTCTGGTTTTGTGATCCTGGAAGTTGAAGTTCCTGTAGTCCATAAGTCCTATGGTGTGATTGTTTCTGTGATTTTTCTTCTCTCTTCTGGCCAGGGAAAGACCAATATTTGTAAGTTAGGTGGCTACTCACAAGCTTATAAGATTCCATTCATTATGGACCATAGTAGGATGTAGAACTTTACCTTTGTAGACTGTATTATGGCAGTTGGCTTTGATGTCTCCAAAGAATAAGAACCTGAGTCCTAGGACTGTCACCTCATTCCTTGGTTAAAATTATTGGTTACAATTAAGTGTATATGACTTTGTTCCCTATAAGCTGTGTGCTATATGCATGGATATGTTTGTATCATATACAAACATGAATTTTTTTTTTATTACATCATGTTTTCCCCCAAATAGAAATTGTGGTACATAGGATGGTTCTTTGTGTAAAAACGTTTCTTTGGTGAGATTTATGCTAAGAAATTGAGTTCTATATCCATGTATCTTTCCTTGACCTACCTCTACCCTCTCTCTTCCTTAGAGGTCTTAGTGTTTGACTACACAAAGGGAATGAGCTCAGCCTAGAAAGAACTGTTGCTGAGCTTGACAATTTAGCCACTTCAGCAGTATCAATAGTAAGATCCTGAAAATGAGATGCAAATTATTTCTTCATTTATTTTTCCCCCTTTCCATTTCTTTTTAAGATTATGGCATCGTCAAAGCATTGTGGTGTCTTTTTTACTGCTGCTTGCTGTGCTTATAGCTACGTATTGTGTTGAAGGAGCACATCAACAGGTAAGAGCAAACTTGTTACCTTTCTATTCTTATACCTTCTTTAAGTCCCAATTTTTTAAAAAATAGGACTATTGGATATTCTATAAATTTCATAGAATTTCTAGCTTCAACTTACTTAAGTTTATCTTTTTTTTTATAACTGATATCTGATGTAAAAAAAGCAAATTCATTTTCCTGTATTCTTTAAATCCATTACTGAAGATAAAAATCATACAGGAGGAGATTGTCCCTCCTTCTCCAGCAGAGCATCTGGTGGATTCGAACTGAACACCTCTGGGATTACAGTGCAGCTTCTTGAAAAATAATATTTTTATTGACATCTTTTGTTAAAAAACAAACAATGAATGAATGTAAAGCCAAAGCCTCTGTAAACTTTCATTAAAAAAAGGGAAAAAGAAGCAAAACACCAGTATATTTATTTAATTGAGATTTTATTTATTTTTTTAATTTGAGATTTTAATGAAAGTTTATAGAGAACTTGGATTTCCATTTATTCATCTTTGCACATTTTCCTCCCTGCCCCTCCCCTCCCCCCAATTCACTTTTTTCTTCAGGAAAAAAATTCTTTCATTGTCATACAGTACCCCCGCCCCCAGTCCACTTTACTATACAGCTGTTGTTCTTTTTTTGTCATGCCAATAATACCTAATCATATATTCCTTTTATATAGTTTTCTCCTTAGTCTGTTTTAATGCTGTGTACATAATTTGTGCCCTCTTTTCTTAGTTTCCCCCCAGCCCCATGTCATTTCTGTTTTTATAACAGTAACATTATTTGTCCTTTTGTGACTGAGATATTTCACTCAGCATAATGTCCTCCATGGTCACCCATTTTGTATATTTCATGATTTCATTGTTTTGCAGTGCTGCATAATATTTCATTGTGTGAATATACCACAGCTTCTCCATCATTTATTGATTGATGACACCAATATTTTCTAATACCAAATAGTTTTAAAGTTACATCATACTTCATAAATTAAAGCCAGAATTTTATTTGTAGTTTTAAATACATTTCTGTGTTTGTTTTTAAAAACCTGTGATCTGGAGCACTGGTGGCCTAGTGGCAAGAAGCTGCGTTGCACTCCCAAAGGTACGCAGTTCAAATTCACCAGATGCTCCACTGTAGAAGGAGGAGCAAACTCCTCCCGTTGGATCCAATTTGATGGTACGCAAAATTAAAAATAAATAATTAAAAACAGACAGACAAAAAACCCCAAAAAACACCAAACCTGTGTTCTGTTTGTAATGAATAAGCTAGTGGATTCAAAGGGCAGCTTGAGAAGACAAGACAGGGTATTATAACAGAATGTACAAAAAACTATAGCTGGAGAACAAAAATGGAAGATCTTGCTCAGCATTTCTCAAGTTGGAAAAAAACTGAAGAACAAATTCAAGCCTTGATTTTCAAAACAGAGAGAATGGGCAAAATATTGAATGAGTCAGGAAGCATCAGAAGAAAATGGAATTGATACATTGATAGAGAACTACCAGAAGTTCAAGTGGGTTTAAATGAAGCTGTGGCACCAAGGTTGGTTGTCAGTGTTGATGTCTGATGGATCCTAGCTGAAGAATACCAGAAGTGTTTATTTGTATTTTATTGACTATGCCAAGGCATTTTGACTGTGTGGGTCATAAATAATTATAGCTAACACTAAGAAGAAGGGGATTCCTAGAGCACTCAGTTGTGCTTATGTGAAACCTGTACCTACATCAAGAAGCTGTTATCTGAACAGAGCAAGAAAATACAGCATGGTTTAAAAACAGGGATTGTATCTATTCTCTATACCTGTTCAGTCTATATCCTGAGCAAATCCTTTGGGAAGCTGAACTCTGTTGAAGAAGAATGTGGCATATGTATTAAAGGAGAATCATCAACAGTCTGTGTTACGCAGATGCCACAATCTTGCTTCTGAAAATGAGAAAGACTTGAAGCATTTGCTAAAGGAGGTCTGAGACTACAGCCTTCAGTGTGAATTGCATCTCAACAAGAAGAGGACAAAGGTCCTCACCACTGGATCAGTAAGACACATCATGATAAATGGAGAAAAGAATAAAATTCTCAGGGATTTCATCTTACTTGGATTTACTGTCAACACCCTTGGTACCAGTAGTAGGCGATGTATTGCATTGAGAACATTTACTGTTAGTAATTTCTCCAGATTTCTGAGGAACAGTAATGTCAGCTTAAAGACTAACGTACACCTGATTCAGGCCGTGGTATTTCAGTTACTTTCTATGTATCTGAGGGCTGGACAGTGAAAAAGAATGATTGAAAAACAATTGATGACTCTTTGAGTCGTGGTGTTAGAGAAGAGTACTGACTATCTCATGGACTACAAAGGAGCAAACAGATAGGTCTTAGAAAAAGTGAAGCCAGAGGGCCCCTTAGAGGCAAGGATAAAGAAACTTTGTCTTGCATATTTTGGATATGTTGTTTGGAGAGGCTATTTCTTGCAGAAGGACATCATGCTTGGGAAGATGGAGGATCCACAAAAGTGAGGAGACCCTCAATGAGATGGATTAACACATTGCCTGCAGCAGTTTGCTCAAGTGTGTCAGAGATGAGGATCGCACAGGATAGGACAGGGTTCAGATTTGTTCATAGATGCTCTTGACTCAACTATACCTGGCTATCACAATGTTTGCTATTGAGTGTGTGGTGAAATGATTTAGTCACTTTATTTGCTAAAGCTGTAATCTAGAAAGAAATCTGAAATTCTACCCTTATATTTGTGTCTCAGTTGACAGCCAATTCCTTTAGATTTCCTATTGTTTGAAAAGCATCTGGTCTTCAGTGTACAAAAGAAGTTTCTAATCTTGACTTTTTAAAAAAATATATTTTTATTTTATATTGGCTTGGTTATAAAGTTTGTATACATGATTTCACACTATTCTTCTTTCACATTGTGTTGCATACAGTCGTTCTCATTAATTGCATTTTTTAGAATTAATCTTCATTGAACTATGCCCACCATTGCCCTTTCTTTCCAGATCTCCACTGGATCTGTTCCATTTTCTTTACCCACTCCACCCTCGATCCATCAGATTGTGTGTGATCCTGTGATTTCCCTCTGCCCATCCTCACGCCTTTCTGCTCCTGCCCTCCCCCCATTGGATCCCCATACCCATCTTATTAGTTATCTTTCTATATCTACAATTAATGATCTTATACAATATTTGTCCTTATGAGACTGAGTTAGTTCACTTAGCTTAATGCTCTTCAATCTCTCTGAAGTTATGTAGTAATTTTCAAAATCGTTGCTCCTGAGTGCTTCCAGAGTGTTTGTACAATTTTGCAATCTCACCAACAGTGTACGACAGTTCCCACCTCTCCATTACTTGCTTATTACTCTTATTACTTGCTGTCCTGCTATTAGGGTGAGATGGTATCTCATTGTAGTTTTGATTTGCATCTTTCTTACTGTGATTGTGAGCATTTCTTCATGTGTTTGTTGGCCATCAGAATATCTTTCTCTTTGAAAAGTCTTTTCCATGTCTTTTTTCCAGTGAGAATGACAGTCCCACCAAAAGCATGTCTACATGTTTAATGTAATTGCAATACAGATACCGAATTCATTTTTCAAAGAGATTGAAAAAGCTATTGGCAAGTTTATTTGGAAAGGAAAAAGAACTCAAATAAGCAAAGCACTTTTGACAAACGAGAATGAAGTGGGAGGCATAGTACTTACTGGTCTCAGAACATACTGCTGTTGTTGTTAGGTGCTGTCAAGTCTCATACAACTCATAGCAACTCTACAAACAGATCTTAACCTTGTCCTATCCTGTGCCATCCTCACACCTCCTGACACACCTTTAGCCCATTGCAGCAATCACTTTGGCATTCCACCTGGTTGAGTCTTACACTCCTTCAGTGACCCTCTACTGTTCCAATCATCATGTCCCTCTCCACGGAATATCCCCTCCTAACAACATGCCTGAAGTATGTAAGCAGAAGCCTCATCATCTTTGCCTCCAAAGAGCCTCTGGCTGTACCCTCTCCAAGACATATTTGTTCTTTTGGCAGTCCATGGAATGTTTGGTGCTCTTCTCAACACCACAACTCAAAGAGGCATCAATTCTTCTGTCATCTCTTCATTGCAGATGACATAACCTTGCTTGCTAAAAGTGAGGAGGACTTGAGTCACTTGTTGCAGAGAATCAAAGAATGCAACCATCAATTTGGATTGCATGTCATTATAAAAAAAGACAAAGATTCTTACCACTGGACCCATAGACAACAACATTATGGTAGATGAAGAAGAGATTGAAACTGTTAGCAAATTCATCTGTCTTGGATCCACAGTTAACACCCTTGGTACCAGCAGTCAGGAAATTAGGAGACATACTGCATTGGGAACTAAAATGCTTCTGACTCAGGTCCCAATCTTTTGGATCACTTGCTGTGCATCTAAGAGCTGGATAAAACCTGCTACATAGCTATAATAGCCAAAACAGCATGGTACTGGTACAGTGTCAGGCACATAGACCAATGGAACATATTCGAGAACCCAGAAATTAATCCATGTATCTATGGTCAGCTTCTATTCGACAAGGAAACCAAGCCTATAAAATAAGGAAACGACAACCCTCTTCAACAAATGGTGCTGACAAAATGGGACTACTACCTGCAGAAACTGAAACAGTCTGCATACCTCTCATTATACACAAAAATCAATTCAAAGTGGATCAGAGACCTAAGGGTAAAGTCCAAAACCATCAAGATTGTAGGAGACAAAGTGAAACCAAGCTAAGAATATTAGCACGTGGTATAAAAAAGCTGACAAATACTGCCAGAAATACACAGCCAGGAGAGGATAAAATTGATGAGTGGGATCTTTCAAAGATTAAATTCCTGTGCACATAAAAATCTTTTTCCAACAGGGTGTAAAGAAAACCTACTGACTGGGAAAAAACATCTCAGACAAGGATCTCATAACAAGTTTACCTAATCCTACAGGACCTGCACAAGAAGAAGACTGATAACCCAATTACATAATTGTTAAAAGACATGGAAAGACTTCTCATTTTTATTTTGCTAATTTAAAATTGTACTTTGCTCACATATTTATGTATATAGCAGCCCCACTTTTACCATTGTGTATTCTTTTTGAAACCATTTTTTATAACTTTTAATATTTTTATTCTTTTAGTTTTATTTGTACTTTGCTTTTGTTCTATAAATGTCAGTGAAATAGTAGAACCACATTGCCCCCCATCTCTGTCATTGCATATATAATAAAAGAATTAAGCCTTTTCTAGTTTACCAAGCTAATTCGTTTCCACTTCAACCAATCATACACATTTTCAAAAAATTGTCATTTATTGAGTAATCGAGCACTAAAACAAGAAAAAGGTAAACAACCCATTTGCAAAATGGGCACAGGATATGTATAGACACTTCACCATGGAAACATTCAGATGGAGATGGCAGACAAACACATGAAAAAATATTCAGAATCTCTGGCACTCAGACATGCAAATAAAAACAACTATGAGATATCATCTTACCCCAGTAACAGTAACAAAGGTCAACAAACAATCAGACAACAAATGCTGCTGGGTAGGAGTGCAAAATGGTACAGCCACTATGAAAGGTGGTATAGCGCTTTCTCAAAAAGTTGGAAATAGAAATACCATTTGACCGAACAGTTTCACAACTAGGAATTTACCCTAAAGAAACCATCCAAACAGATAGAGGCACACCAAATGTTTATTGCATTGTTCACAATAGCAAAGAGATGGAAGCAACCCAAGCTCCCCTCAACAAATGAATGGATAGAAAAACTGGTATATTCACACAATAGAATACTATGCAGCACTGAAAAACAAGGAATTCTTAAAATGTTATACAACATTGGTGACTCTGGAGAATGTTACGCTAAGTGGAATATCTCATTCGCAAAAGGGCAAATTATTGTATAACACTTCTGTTATAAAACAGGACCAGCATGGGAGTTTGGGAGAAACCAAGAAAAGAGGGGATAAATAATGAACACTGCCTTGGAACAGATGAAGGAATGGACTGTTTTAAAGGAATATATGATTAGCCATTATTTGTATGACAACAGTCCAGATTATGAGGTACATAACAAAGTGGACTCGCTGGGAGAGGGAGAAAATTATGCAAAATGAATGAATTTTTTTTTTTTAGTAAATTGGAGGGGGAGTAGGGAGAAAAATGTGCAACAATGAGTAAAAATCCAACATTTCTGTAAGAAAATCACCAAAAAAGTCATTAATTATAAAATCAAAGGGTTTTGAATCTTCATGTTTTCTTCCTATTTGAAACTTTCACATTATTTTGTTTGTAGTTTTAAAATACCACATTTCTATCCACTAAATTAATATATCCCCCTTTTGTTTTTCAGTATGTGCAACGTATAGAGAAACAGTTGCTTTTGTATGCCTACTGGATAGGCTTAGGAATTTTGTCTTCTGTTGGGCTTGGAACAGGGCTGCACACCTTTCTGCTTTATTTGGTAAGAACAACTTTCTTTTAAAAAGCATGATTGAAACCTTTTTCTGTCTTTTAATGAGTACTGTCTTCAAAAGTTAAATTTCTGAGATTTTTAATTACCTCCATATTTTGGAAGCATTGTAATCATTAAACCATTACTTTGATTTAGAATTTTGTTAATTTTTTCCTTTTGGGTTGAGAATTTAAAAAGAAAGGGGGGGAAGACCCTTAGGCAAATGAGTGTGTTTACTTAAATTTCTTCCTTGAGAAGTTTGGTTTTTTAATTCTAGCTCTTAGAGTAGCAGTTCTGTTGCTTGTACATTGTGAAATTAATAGTTAAAAGTTATTTAAATGTAAAAAATGTCCACAGAATGTTTAGAATGAATTTGGGTGGCTTACTTTTTTGCTAATCAACAACAAAGTACTTTCAGGGTAAAAGTGTCTTTCATCACACCTTCAAACAACATGAATACACTTAAATAATTATTTTTGGATTCTTACTGAAGGTAATTTATGATCTTAAGTATATAGAACTAAATTTTTAAAAAATCCATTTGAAACAAAGCATACATAGTCTTCCTTCTTATAAATTATAGTTTTTAAAAAATACGATGACTAAAAATAGATTTTCCTTTGCATAGTCACAATTATATTAAAATGTCAGGGCCAGGACTGTGTTGTGGCAAGCAGGAGGTGAAGGCCTTTAAATAGGTGCTCATTCTCAGTATGTACCTGTGGAATGAATGTCCCTTTAAATTTTGCTCCCTACGTACCTCACTTGTTTTATGTTAGTCTTTTTTTTTTTTTTTTTTTTTGAGAGAAACCAAATATATCCCTCTCTTTAATTATTAACAAATACAAGCAGCAGAGAGGGTCAGCTGGTCTCTGCTGCCCCCTGAGGAAAGCCAGAGCACAAAGCCGGGCCTCTGGCCTTTCTCCAACTGTAGTGGCTTGTGTAGTTCTTCCATAAAGATAAGCCTTCCTGCCCATCTTCGGTCATCCCAACTCCCCAGTCAGGATGGGAGGCACATGATTGCTGGCGTCTTTTTTTTTTAATTATTATTTTTTATGTGTGTACTGTCAAATCGGACCTGACTGGTACAGAAGGAGATTGTTCCTTCTTCAGCAGAGCATCTGATGTATTTAAACTGTGCATCTCTGTGATTGCAGTGCAGCTTCTTGCCACTAGGCCACCAGAGCTCGCCTTATGTTAGTCTTGATCGTAGATAATGTATTGAGAGCAATTTCATATTAGCTTTGTTGATTGCTGATGATGAGGCCTCTCTCCTGTATTTCTTTTCAAGGAGGGAAGTCCAACGTTTTAGGGTGTAAGTCTCTAATAAATCTAACTTTTTTTACCTTCACTTCTCACCCTGTTTTTTTTTTCTTCTCATTTCCTTATACTAACAATAAGTGTTTAGACGCACTAAAGTCTGCTCTCCCAAGAAAAAATAAAATTGCTGTATACTGCAAAAAAAAGTCTTGATGATGAAAAGATTATTATCCTGGTTCCACTGATACCCAGTAGGGAATTTAGGCGCATACAAATAAGGCATTTTTGTGAAATTAGTGTGAAGGTAAAATTGAAGTCACTGGTCTGTAATTTAGTTACTTCAGCACTTGATTAGAGTGAAGTTTGGTGGAATGTGGTTAGTTAACCTTTTTATGATTTTACTATTTTAGAAGAGGTTATAAAAGGAATGTTTGAAGGAGAATGCCTTGGTTTCATTGCACTCTGAATTGCCCAGAACTCACCCACTGCTGTTGAGTCCATTCTGATTTAGCCACTGTGTAGAGTTAAACTACTCTATATGGTGAGTAGGACTACCTATAGAGTCTTCAGTTCTACTATGGAGCAACTGATGAGTTTGAATAGAACGTAATAGTGTGTTAATTTGTTAGTGTATTGTAGTTTATACGTACCTAGAAAGGGAAACTTCTAATTTTTAATTTAAAAGGGAATATTTTAATTATTGCAATATAGATGAGACCAGATCCAACTGGAATGATGTTAACAATGATTAGATTAGGAAGAAAACGAAAATGTCTAAAGGACTAGGAATACTTTAAAAAAAACAAAAACCAATAAACCAACTAACAACAAACAGTAGACTTTTAAATAGAATTTTTTTTTATTTAATATGAATACTGTATCTATTTGTCTTCCCTCTGTTAAATCCTGAGCCAATCATTTTTCCTAGGCTTCCTGGGGAGGTTCAGGGAAAAGAGACATACAAGATAGGTGATATGGGGAGCTCTGGTGGCCTAGTGGCAAGAAGCTGTACTGCAATCCCAGAGGTTCACGGTTCGAATCCACCAGATGCTCTGCTGAGGAAGGAGGGACAATCTCTTCCTGTACCAGTCAGATCCTATTTGATGGTACACGCACACACACAAATAATAAAATAAAATTAAAAAAAAAAAAAAAGATAGGTGATATACAAGAAAAATCTATGGGAGTTAGAGATGGCTTCTTTATTTGGCAGAGAGAATGAGAAAGACTACAATCAGTCACAAGAAGCCCATGGTCTGTTATAGGGCAAAGCCCAAAATGGTCTAAGACAAGCACTGCTGCTTTAGAAAATTATTCATGTGTTAACCAGTGATGAGAATCCCAAAAGCAATCCCAGACCCAGAACCAGCCACTCAGATTGTGGCAGCCAAACCCCAATAACTTTGCTGCTATGTCAGTGTCCCTAAAGATAGCACGGTTTGGAAGCTGTGACTAGGGATAAATGAATTTGGGGAGCATGAGACTGTCAAGCTGCAGCATCTGTCATTGTCTGCATTGTGATTTGAGTGAAAATTCTCTAATCATACTTGTTTCTCATTCAGTCATTCATACATGAACATTAATTACAATTAGTTAATTATGTTTTATCAACTCCATATAACTTAGTAAGTCTATTCATTTTAACTTCCCTTACCTTCCTTTCTCCCTCCTTTGTAACTGTCCAAGAATGATTCTATGTAGCAGTCTTACCTTAACTTTTTATAATTGTGATTTTAAACAATAATTTTCCTTTTGTGACTGATTTATATCACTTAGCATAATTTCCTCTAGATTTAGCAGTTATGTAGCATTAAGCAAATTACCATTTCTTAGTGTTGCATAAAACTCCATTGTGTGAGTATGCCATAGTTTTTTCCATTGATGGACACTTGGATTACTTCTATCTCTATGCTATTGTAAATAATAAAATAACCCAGACCCCTATGCAGGTTTGAGACTGTCCTATGCCACAGGCTTGATGTTAGGAAGTCAGTGGCCTTCTGGGAGAATGGTGTTACCTGAGTAAGAAGATTACAGGGCAGTCTCAGATCCTGTCATATGCAATTCTGTGAGATTCCTGACAATTTGTTAGGAGTCTGAAGTTGAAAACCCAGACTCCAACACAGGTTTGAGACTGTCCCACAAACTTAATGTTAGAAGAGGACATGGTATTAGAGCCATTATTGACAATGTCAGAAGGATCTTGACAGAAACCAGAGTACCAGAGGAATGTTGATCTGTGTTTCATTGACTGTGCAAAAACGTTTGACTGTGGATCACAAAAATTGTGACTAACCTTGAGGAAAATGGGAATCCCAGAACACTTGATTGTGCTTATGCAAAACCTATGCTTGGACAAGGAAGCAGTACTCAGAGCAAGTTAACACTGCATGGTTCAAAATCAGGAAAGGAGTGCATCATTCTTGTCACTGGCTTGAGAACAGTGATAATTTGGTAGTTCTCAAACCCAAATATCTTTAAAAGAAAAATGTTAGATACTGTCTGTGCTGGAATACTGGCTGCTAGCTAGGGAAGAAGAAATGAAGGAAAAATAGATGGTGTCCTTCACCTCAAGCAAAAGTACTTAATTGAATTTCTAGATTTGGTTTATCTATTAATTTATATGGTAACAGATGTCATCCAAAAGGCCTTTAATTCCCTAAAACCCTAAGTATAATATTATGTGTTATTTTTCTGACAAAAAAAAAAACAAAAAAACAAACCAACCCTGTTGGATTTAATAGATTGTCTAAAGACCCTGACCTATTAAAAGTTAAGAAACCCTTTTCTAGAATTCTTTTTCTATATATAGATATATTGGGTTGCCACTAGGTGGCAATGCTCATATTATTCTATCTTCTGTTTGCAGGTTCTAATCTTAGGGAATGGAGCTCTGGTGGCCTGAATGGAGAAACTGCTGCAAGCTCAAAGGCATGCAGTTCTAATCCACCAGCAGCTCTGCAGGAGGATAGGCAGTCTCCTCCTGTGCGATTTACTGCCTCTAAAAACTAACTGGAGGATCAGCCCTGGGTCATTTCTGACTTGATGGCACACAACAACAACAAAACAATCTTAGGGAGTTCCGGTGGCCTGTGGCTAAGGAATTTTGTTGCCAATCCTAAGTTCTCTTCCGTGGGAGAAAGATGGACAGTCTCCTTCCATGCAGTTTATAGCCTCTAAAACCTCACTGGAGGGTCAGCTATGAGTTAGTTCTGAGTTGATTCTGGATACAAGGAACACTGGTGTTATAGTGTGTAAAGTCTTGGACTGCTAACTAACACACTGCCAGTTTGAATCCACTAGCCACTCTGAGGGAGAGGAGATAGGCAGTCTGTAAAGATTTACAGCTTCAGAAGCCCAATGAAAGGTTGTTAGGAGTCAGAACTGACTCCAAGGCAGTGGATGGGTGTTGTTTTGTTTTTTAATGTGAAGGAGCCCTGTTGGTGGTGTGATAAAGCATTCATCTGCCAGCTGATCCAGAGAAGGGTGTGACAATCTGCTTTCATAGTGATTGAAGCCTTATAGGCTTATACAGGAAACGCTAGTGTAGTAGGGTCACTCTGAGTTGAACTTGATTCAGTGGCAAAAGGTTGGTTGTGGATAAGTGCTTTTGAGTGGAGTACAACTCATAGCAACCCTATGAACGGTGGATCTGAACTCTGTCCTATCCTGTACCGTCTTTCCTGACACATTAGAGCCCACTTGTGGCAGTCATCATGTCAGTCCACTTGGTTGAGGGTCTTTCTCTCCTTCACTAATCCTCCACCCTTCCAAGCATCATGTCCCTCTCTAAGGAATAGCCCATCCTAGTAACATGCCTGAATTATGTGAGGGGAAGCCTCATCATTCTTGCCTCCAAAGAGCACTCGGACGGCACCCTCTTCGAAATATATTTATTCTTTTGGCAATCCATGGGAAGTTCAGTGCTCTTCTCCCACACCATAACCAAAGGCATCAATGCTTCTGTCATCTCTATTCATTGTCCAGCTCTCAGCTGCATAGCAAATGATTGAAAAAACCATGGCCTGAATCAGACACACCTGAGTCCTCAAACTGACATCATTAATCCTCAGTAATTTGGAGAGGTCTCTAACTGCAGATTTTCTCAGTACCATACCTCTGATTTCCTGACTGCTGGTACCAAGGATGTTAATTGTACATCCAAGTAAGGTGAAGCTATTGACAGATTCAGACTTTTCTCAAGCTGCATAGGAATCAGATTGACTACATCTGTGCAAGAAATCATTGGGGAAGCTCAATAGCTACAGTCAAAACTAAAGTGAGGTCAGGGTCAGACTGTGGGTCAGACTATCAATTACTAATATGCAAGTTCCAATTTAGGCCAAAGAAAATTATAATAAGTCCACAAGAACCAAGATATAATCTTGAGTGTATTCCATCTGTGTTTCAAGGTCATTTTAGGAGTAGGTTTGAGGCGTTGAATGCCAGTGATCAAAGACTGGATGAGTTGTTGGAGTATATCAAGGATATCATTTACAAACACAAAGGAAAAAGAAAAAACCAAAATGGATGACTGAAAATTGCTCTAGAGCAATGAGAAGCCAAAACAAAGGAAAAATATGCTGAAGTAAAAGAGTAATGGGCCCATCTACAAACGAATGGGTAGAGAAGCTCTGGTATAGCCACACAATGGAATACTACGCTGCATTGAAAACCAAGGAACTCGTGAAACATTATGCAAAATGGATGACCCTGGAGGACATTACGCTGAGTGAAATATGTCACAAAAGGGCATATATTTAATAGGGCCACTGTTGTAAAGCGGGACTGACATTGGGGTTGAGGGAAGACAGAAAAGGAGGGGATGAATGAAGTATACTGCATTGAAACAGATTAGGGAGAGAACTGTTTAAAAGGGATATATGATTAGGTATTATTGTCATGACAGGAGTCCAGAATGAAGGATGCACAGTGAAGTGGACTTACGAGGAGGGATTACATAACAATGAAAGAGTTTTTCTTTAACTTTTCAAGGAGTAGAGTCAATTGGAGTGGCGGGGGTGGGCAGGGAGAAAAGTGCAGCAACAAACCCGAAGTCTCTGTAAACTTTCATTAAAATTAATTTTTAAAAAAAAGAAAAGAAAAAAAAAGTAATGGGTTGGTAGGTTGGTATTATGTATAGAAACACGTATGGAGCAAGGTCTCCCTAAAATCAAGCTATCAAATTGCTCTTCTTATCTTGGAGACATTGTACATTAATTTCATCTTTATTTATGACTATTAAAGACAAAGATATACATGTTAGTGAAAGTGGTAACTTTCTATTTTTTTTTTAAAGTATAATTTCCATTTTCAGATGAGTTGTTGTTGGTTTTTTCCCCCCATAGCTTTTAAAAAATCAAATCCTTGCATGGACCTTCGTGGTTGTGGGGCAGCACCTGCAGTTCTAAATCTGGGTGGAGGTGTTCTGTCCTTCCAGGATTCATGAGAACAATTCCCCAGCACCTTGCTGTGAATGGTACAACTCACAAAATAGTGGTTTCACGTGGAACTTTGGAAGTGCATATGTGTTGAAAACACTTGCTTCAGAAAGGTCACTGATGGCATCCTCTCCTAGATTTCAAATTATGACCTTCTTAATTGCCTTGTCTTGGGCACCTTGTGGGTGCAGTTTGTACCCCCTAGCATGTGGTTTCAGCTCTTTTTGGCATGAGCATTGTTTCTCTTTTGTCATCTTGTAGCAAGGACCTGAGAGAAGTGGTAACTTCCTTAGCCATATCCCACACATTCATTATTCAGCTAATTAGTGTAACAGTTATAATTTTTTCCCCTCCATTATGATGTACATTCACATTTAAGAAATAATTCTATGACATGTGAAATGGTATAATGCCATATTTGCTATCTTTACTTTCACTGTTTTTAAAAAATGAAATTCAAGACATGTAAGTGATTGAAATTAATTTTACTAAAGTTTTAAGCTTTTTTATTCTGTCATAGGCAAGACTAGAACATATATTATGGACTTAGATTCCTAATTCAAATCTATTAACTGTAGGTATTAGCAAAATTTTTGACTTTTGAACCTCAATTTTATTAACTGTAATCAAAGATGATGATAATAATAATGCCTGTCTTAATGGGGCTATTTGGAGGATTAAATACAATAATACATTCAACTGGGTGCATAATACTTGTGAAGTGTTCAATAAATGATACCAACACTATCATCACGTTTACCCTGACTGTTCCTTAGAATTTTGAATGACTGATTTTTCGATAATAAATCATCAACCTTTTCTTCAGTGGTACCTTTGTTTTGTTTTGTTTTGTTTTTTTTATGCACATCTATAATTATTTTTTTAATTTTTTTATTTATTTTTTTTCTATAATTATATTTTATTAATTTTCATAAACATTTACAGAGATTTTGGGCTTCCACTCATTCATTGTTGCACTATTCTCTCTACCCTCCTCCCAGTTTGTTCTTGTCCAAATGCCACAGTGCTTGTCAAAGCCAGTTCTGATTAATCTTCTTTGTCAGTGTATCCTTTGCCATTCCCTATCACTCCTCCCTGAGAGAGACTTCACCCTGAGTCATAAGGAAAAGGGGATGGCGTATTCTCTTAGCTCCTTCCTGCTGAAAAGGGACGCTGTGGGTTTCAGGGTGAAGATCTTCTCTCACTACTCTAAAGGGCCCCTTTGGCAGTAGGAAACACATAGACTATTATGGAGATTGATTTTGGAATTCAGATGCACTCTTATTGATTGTGCTTGGCTGTACATGTACATATCCTTGAAGATGTATCATGGGGGTGTTGCAACCTAGAAGACACAAATTTGACTAACAAGTTATAAGTACATGAGTCCAAAAATTATGGAAAAGTAAAAGAAAAGATTCTTTCATTGTTTTACAAACCCTCCCCCAGGTCCCCTCCACCATGCAGCCCTCGCTCTAGTCCCCTGTGATGACAGAAATACCCAGTTACATCTCTCTTTTAGACGGTTCTCTCCCTCCTCTGCTTCAGTGCAGTATACATTATTGAACCCATCTTATTCAGTGTCTCCCTAACCCCAAGGACAGTCCCATTCTACAACAGTGGCATCATGTAATATTTGTCCTTTTGTGACTGGGATATTTCACTCAGCATAATGTTCTCCAGAGTCAACCATTTTGAATAATATTGCATGAGTTCCTTGTTTTTCAATGCAGCATAGTATTCCATTGTGCGAATATACCACAGCTTCTCTAGCCATTCGTTTGTTGATGGGCACTTAGGTTGTTTCCAACTCCTTGCTATTGTGAACAAAGCTGCAATAAACATGGGTGTGCATATATCTGCTTGGATGTCAGTCAGTGGTACCTTTGTGTGGACTCAAACCTCTTAAGACTTTTGGTTACCAGTTAAATGTGTTAACCATTTATAGTACACCAATTGCTTCCTATGCATTTGAAAATTGGACAGTGTATAAGGGTGACAAGAGAAGAATTGATGCTTTTTGAGTCGTAGTGTTGGAAAAGAGTACTGAATAACCCTTAGACTGCCAAAAGAACAAACAGGTATGTCTTAGAGGAAGTGAAACCAGGATGCTCCTTAGAGGCAAAGATAGTGGAACTTCATCTCACATGCTTGAGCATTTTTGTGGTACCAGTCCTTGGAAAAAGGGTATCATGCTAGAAAATGATCAGAGAAAGAGAGGAAGGCCCTTAACAAAATGGATTAACACAGTGACTGTATAGTGGTTTCAACCACAGCAAAGGTGGTGAGAATGGCACAGGATAGGGCAAGGGATAATACAATAGCTTATATTGTTAAGGTCCACCGAATCAGGTATCCCTATTGCTCTGACTTACTATTTCTATAGATAGATCAACAGCTAAAAATAATCTTGCATTAACTGGTTGGGTGATTGCTGTTGTTATTATTTTGTGTGTGTGTACCATCAAATCAGATCTGACTGGTACAGGATGAAATTGTCCCTCCTTCTCCAGCAGAGCATCTGGTGGATTCGAACTGCTCACCTCAGGGATTGCAGTGCAGCTTCTTGCAACTAGGCCACCAGATCTCACCACATTAACTGGCTTTTTAGAAGATTAAACACATTGTAAGCACTCTCTTATATTTGGATATTATTTCCAGAAATCTATTCAGAGGTTTATATTATTTTTAGTATGTGAAGCAAGTGTCCTTTAAGAAGATCTAGCACGTGAATGGTCTAGGAATGTTTATTTACTCTTTAAAGAGTTACTCTAGTGGAACTTTGACCACGATAAAAACGATAATGTTTACACAAACAGACTATAGTTTTTATTGACTTCTTTGATGCATATTTGTGCAACCTTTGTTAATGACTCTACATTTTTACCATCAAAACAATCTCATCTCAGGGTTCAGCAGACTTTTTATAAAGAACCAGTAGTTTTACAGAATGTACAGTCTGTTGCAACTATTTAGCTTTGTCAGTGAAACTTGAAAGTGATCATAGGAAGTATGTGAATGAAATAAAACTATTAGCATAAACAGCTTCCTAGATTTGATTTGATCATAGCCATAGTTTGCCAGCCCCTCTCGAACTCACTGGATAATAATATTTCAAAAGTATTTAGAACATGAAAGCCTTCATTAATTAGCTATCTTTTGAGGGTTTTATACTTTGTGCTTTTGATTCAGTTGTTCTTGTTTTCAAGAAACATTGGCTGGCTTAACATGATGCTTTGGAAGTAGCTGTCCATGTGTTTGAATTTGATGCGAACGCATCAAGGAAAAAAAATAGCTTTTCATGAAGAGAAAATTAGTAGAATTTCTTTGAAATGAGCTACCTAATTACATAAGTATTTCGTTATAATTTCACAGATCAATTATATTAAGTTATTAAATAATTATTATTTTAATCTTGGGGCCATATTGGGGAAATAAGAAATTGTAGTTTAGGTTGACGCTATAAACAAATGAAAGAAAGTTATGAGGTGCTTTCAATAACCATCTTGTAATGATTCCCCTTTACTCTAAAACTGTGATTCACAAGGTTATAGATAACCTTACAGAAAAACAAGGACTTCAGTACTTGATGAGAAATTTATATAAACATGCTGTTTATATACGTATATTCATCAAGTTACAAGACATAAAGATGATTAAAGAGCCATTTGTAGGATTTATATGCCAGTATGTTGTTAAATATGGAGTCATGACCCGTGCCTGACCCTCCAGTGGATTTTCACAGACAGTAAATTACATGGAAGGTGATTAGTCCTCTTTCTCCTGTGAAACAGCTAGTGGATTAGAACCATGTGCATTTGAGTTGGCAGCGCAACACCTTAACCACCAAGCCATCAGCACTGCCTTACATGGCTTAGTGATTTATAAAGTCTATTCTGTTTAATGCTTACAGAAAATTAATCCATTGATTCATACAGTGTAATAAATGTACAGCTTTTGACACTAGGTGGAGCAGTTTCCTGGAGAAAAACTTAACAAAACCTATCCTTTCCAAATAAGCCCAGCTTCTAGACAAAGAACTCCAAAGAAAAACATCCAGCGACATTTTATAATATTAATATGCTCCTGAATTTTTATAAGTAGAAGACTTGAGTGTATTCTTTAAGCAACTTTTGTTCTTTGGCTTGTATTTTAACACTAGATTTCCTTTTCCTAGGTGAATCAAAGATCTTGAAGGTTCTTCACAGTTTTAAGCATTAGAATTGCCCTGCCAGACTTAATGGGTGATGGATGTAGTTTTTTGCATCTCTCGCTATGGTTCTGATACTCTGAATTTTGGCTATTTATTGCTCAAAGTAAATGTTATATATTAGCCATATGAATGTGTAATGAAATGAAATAATTTCACTGACAGATAATGTATAGTAATTCGTCTTTTAAAATTGTTAACTTCATTGTCATTTCTCATAACTTCTTCATTGCTCACTTAGCTGTCCCTTCTTAAGGACAATCCTATACACACACACACACACACACACACACACAAAATGGAAAGAAATGGCAAAAGTAAGATTTTTATATTGCTTGGTAGTGTTCTCTGTAGATGTAATGACTGATGTAGGTAGAAACATGAAGTGACTCAGGCCTCTTGTAAAAAGGTCAATGGGCCCATCTTAGAAAAGGTTTATTTGCTTTTTGTTTGATGAAAGCAACTCTTATAAACATCACCACATCAAAAGATGAAACAAGGGTCTCCAGGACATGGCTGAGTTTTAGCCAAGCAGCAGGGATATTCACAGACTGGATAACTTGCTGCCCTTAAGTCACTGTTTGTTTGTTGTTAGGTGCTGTCAAGTAAAGCTCATAGTGATCCTATGAACAATAGATTAGAATCCTGTCCTATCCTGTACTATCCTCAGAATCTCTTGATACATTCAAGGCCATTGCTGCAGTCACTGTGTCATTCCACCTTGTTGGGGGTCATCTTCTCCTTTACCATCCTCCACCTTTTCAAGCATAACATCCTTTTCCAATGAATAGCTTTTCCTAGAAACATGCCCAAAGTATATGAGACAAAGCTTCAACATCTCTACCTCCCGGGAGCACTCTGCCTGCACCTTCTCTAAGTTTGTTCTTTTGGCAGTCCAGGGGATATTCAAGACTTCTCCAGCACTGCAGTTCAAAGACATCAGTTCTTCTGTCATCCTTCTGATTATTAAATCAGTAATCATCAATAAAGAAAGTCACTGTTTATTGATCTGTAATTAAATGAAAGCTAAGAGCAATTTGTATAGCTTATATCTATTCTCTTAGGCCTAATTTTTAAATATTTATGCTGACGTTGATTTTTTCTTATTTTTTTAAAGGGCTGTCTCCTTAAATTTATACTTTATCTGTTTCCCAAAGATAAGTCAGTTTGTGAGCAGAAGTTACTTAGAAACGTGAAATATATAATATTTACTAGGTTCAGTGTATTCAAAATTTATTTCAAAGATAATACCTTTTTTAAAACTTGGAACATGAACTAATACGAGATTTGTTTTGGTTAGTACTTTTATGTGCATAGTGTTTTACTGTGTAAGTCTCAGATTCTTGTCCTATAACCTAGACAAGACAGGCATCATTAGACTTTTTGTCACATAAGAAAGTTGAAATGGAAGTTAAATCAGTTCCACTGAGTGAAACCCATATTTATGCCTGTTACTACTTTTTATATAAAATACTGTATCTTACTAATGCTAGAGACTTAATTTATGAACTTTAGATCTTCTCCAGAAAGATATAAACACTAGCGATATTTTTCAGTGACCACAATAACAATAGCTTTAAGCTCTAATTTTCTAGAATTATTTGCTACAGATTATAATCATAGAGCAGTTTCTCAACTTTGGGGTAGGGGGAAAGAGCAGTGAGAAGAATTTGAGGAGTAGAATTCCTGTGTTTGCAAAAGGGTTTCTAAAGTCTCTAAAAGTTAAACTAAAAGACAACAAAGGTTTTGCAAGTCATACAGACAACCATTTCTCATCTGCACTGTGAAACCATTTGTTTATCACCCAGATATTCCTAATGAATCACATTCCAGACTAACCACTAACTCCCTTTTGTTCCTCAGTGAAGGAGTATGGCAAACAAATGGTTTCCCAGTGAATCAGCACAGACTTCTTGATTTTATTACCTTTGCCCTAAACTTTCCAGACAAAACTAATTGGAAATTTTGCCTTTGGGGATCTCACTTGACTTCTGTGTATAGATGATGGATTAGGCTATGAATTGATGTTACAGATGTTGTGCAAACAACTCTAATCTTTAGGAATGTTTTATCAGTTTGACGGAGCCCTCCTAGAGTGGAATTTCTGTCTGTCCCTCTTCATCTTATTTGATGAAGCTTGATAAATTCTTCATCTTATTTAATGAAGAAGCCAATTTAGGTCCATAATTAAATAATATGACAATTTTAGGCTTTTTGAAATAATGTTTCGGGGCCCTAGAATACACTGAGCTGGATCCCATTCTTTTTCTGGTCTCAGGACTTTATTTTTAACTGTATTTTATGTTGAAAGATAGACATGAATTGAACTTTCAGTCTTTTTGAAAGCTGCAAAGTATGTAAAGAAGGAATATAGGAAATCAATAGCTGCTCTCAAATAAACTTACTCCACAGCAGTTGGTTTGAGTTTGGTTGAGTCTTATGCACTCACTGCCACTGAGTTGATTTCCAAGTCATAGCAATATGCCATTGGGTTTCCAGGGCTGTAAAACTCAGTGAAAGATACCACAAGATAAAAGTAAATAACCCAATTGAAAAATGGGCACAGGATATGAGTAGAAACATCACCAAAGAAGACATTCAGATGGCCAACAAGCACTTGAAGAAATGTTCAAAATCCCTAGCTTTAAAAGAGATGCAAATCAAAACAACTATGAGATATCATCTCAGCCCAGTAAGAATAGCAGAATTTAACAGAATGGCAAACAACAAATGCTGGCAAGGTTGCAGAGAAACTGGAACCCTTATTCACTGTTGGTGGGAATCTAAAATGGGGCAACCACTATGGAAGGCAGTATGGCGCTTTCTCACAAAGTTGCAAATAGAAATACCATTTGACCCAGCAGTTCCACTACTGGGAATATACACTAAAGAAACCAGAACTGCTACCCAAGCATTGTGGCTTTGTTGACAACAGCAGAGTTGGAAACAACCCAGGTGCCCATCAACAAACGAATAGAGAAGCTCTAGTATATTCGCACACTGGAATACTATGCTGCATTGAAAAACAAGGAGCTCATGAAATATTATACCAAATGGGTGACCCAGAAGGACATTATGCTGAGTGAAATATCTCAGTGACAAAAGGACAAATAGTGCATAGTGCCAGGGTTGCGGGGAGATTGAGAAAGTGGATATAAATAATGTATACTGCTTTGTAACAGATGAGGGAGAGAACTGTTTAAAAAGGATGTATGATTAGGTATTATTGTCATGACAGGACTCCCGAATGAAAGCTACATAGTGGAGTGGACTTGGGAGGAAGGACTGTCTTAACAATGAAAGAATTTTTCTTTTACTTTTCAAAGAGAAGTGCGAATTTGGAGGGAGGGGTGATCAAGGAGAAAAGTGAGACAGTGAATGAATGGAAATCTAAAGTCTCTGTAAACGTTCTTAAAATTAATAATATTTTAAAAGAACAACCCTCAGGGAAGAGATGTCCATCTCGTTCCCATTGGACATCTGAGGAATTTAGACCACCAGAGTTGTGTAAACTTTTGGTTAGCAGCATAACAGACTATACCCCTATGACTCTTTGTTTGAGTTTAGTGGTCTGGTAAAGTCCTGGAAGCATAGTAAGTGTACTTGGATGCTAACTAAAATGATGATGGTTCAAACCTACCAGCTACTCTTTGGGTAGAAGAATGTGGGAGTTCGTTTTTCTAAAGAATACAGCCTTAGAAACTCTTCGTGTAAGTATGTTCATTATAGTTGTAAAATATCAGAATTGATTTGAGACAGTGCATTAGTAGTATATTACTATTTTTTTTTTATTTTATATTTTTTATTTTTTTGGTGAGTGTACCGTCAAATCAGATCTGACTGGTACAGGAGGAGATTGTCCCTCCTTTTCCCGGCAGAGCATCTGGTGGATTTGAACCTTGCGCCTCTGGGATTGTAGTTGCAGCTCCTTGCCACTAGGCCACCAGAGCTCCCCTTATATGATGCATTTTTACATAGACATCACATGCCCCTTCTACATTATCTTTATAAGTATGCTATAGCAACATTTTTATGGAGCTCTGGGGCCTGGTGGTAAGGAGCAGTGCTGCTATACCAAAGGTACCCGGTTTGAAATCATCAGCTACTCCATAGAAGAAAAATGAACAGTCTTTGCCCATGCAATTTAATGCCTCTGAAAACCCATTGGAGGGTCATCTATGAGTCATTTTTGTCTCAAAAGTAGACAACAGCAAAATTGACGAATTTGATAGAATAAGATGGGTCTGACTGGTTCCATACATCTATACCATCCTGCTGCCTCATTTAATGAGGACCTGGCACTGCAGAGTCATGAACATGTATGAGCAGCAGCCCCCACTTCGCACTGTACCAGCCAACTCTCACCTGTCTCTGGCAAGATGTACCTAGGTGAAGATCTCTTAGTTACAAGCAACTGTAGTGCTCTCAGGCCTGGTCACATACTGCCATGTTCATACATGCAATGTTCTTGCGATGGTCAATAACTCTGCTATGAACACTGGTGTACAAGTCTCCATTTGTGCCTCAGTTCTCATTTTCTCAAGGTACATTTCAAACAGTGGAATAACTGGGTCATATGCAATGTCTATGTTCAGCTTTTTGAGGAAACTCCAAATTGGCTTTTATAGTGGTTGTACCATTTTACACTCCCACCAACAGTGTATAAGAGTTCCTATCTCTCCACATCCTCCGACATTTATTACTTGCTGTACTGTTAAACTTTGCCACAGCTACTGGAGTGATGGTATCTCATTGTAGTTTTGTTTTGCATCTGCCAGTGATTTTGAACATTTTTTCATGTCTCTGTTGGCCATCGAAATGTTTTCTTCTGTGAAAACTCTTCATGTCTTTTACCCATTTTGTAATTGTGTTATCAGTCTTGTTCTTGTGGAAGCTCTGTAGGATTCTGTAAACTTCTGAAATGGTATTGCCAAATGTTTTTTCCCCTAAGTGGAATATGTATTTCTTTAATTCTCACAAGTACCCTAGGGAGCTCGGATGGCCTACTGGTAAGGAGTAGTCCTGCTATACTAAATGCATGCAGTTCAAATTCACCAGTTGCTGTACTAGGGAAAGATGAACACCCTCCCATGAGATTTACTGCCTCTGAAAACCAGATGGAAGTTCAACTATGAGTTAGGTATAGGTGCTGTAGATCTTTTATTATTCCAGGTTTAGAGATGAAGTTGAGAGTTCAAATGGTGCTTGACAGAGAACTTGAGTCATACCATCTGACTAAAAAGACTACTATTAGCTAATGTGCTATATACTTTACCTAAAAAAACAAAGCAAAACAGTGCGTAATACGCAAGTTGTATGGGAGGAGATTGTCCATCTTTCTCCCCAAAACAGTCAGTGGGTTTGATCTTTCCACCTTTGACATTGCAGTGAAACTAGGTAACTTAGGACACCAGAACTTTGTCTAAAGCATGCTTTATAGTTAATACTTATGCTATCATATTTATTACAGAACATGTTAAGATTATGTCAAGCTTTTAGTTCTTACATCTCCTGAGAATTTTGGAAATTGGTGTTTGATTTTTAATAGTATACTTTTACTTTTGGATGTATAGTATTCTGGAATTGGGGAAAACCTTTAAGATTCATCTTATTCCTTTTTCTTACAGTAGAGTAAGCTGAGAATAAGTAAGATTATGTGGTTTATTCAGTGTTACTTGTTTTCCTGTTTTCTGACTCTAAATTTATTATTCTTTCAGTAATTCCTAAGCCAAGCTACCTATTAAAATCTCTGAGAAAACATGTTTTTAAAAACACAAAATTCTAGATCTACTTTTTGAATCAATTTATTATTAGGAAACCTAGGAAATTTATTTTTTAGTCAAGCTTTCTAGATAATTTTTGTGTGCATATTTCTCTCTTGTATGTTTGAGTATATAACCACTGTGTTTAAACCCTTATCATACATCTGATTATTAATAATTTGAATTTATTTTATTAATTTTTAATATTTATGAATAAAATTACATGGCAGCACAGAAGTTCCCATAGGGGGAAAAAATTACTCAATGATTCTGGTTCTGTAGTTTTATTTTTGCTTTAAGACTTCTGGAAAAGTGAATGAGGTAGTTATTTTACCAACAGATTTGTAAGTAAGGAAAAAGAATGATAGTTTGAAATTGTGCCTGTTTCTGTAGGAGCATAGGAAATTGCTTTCAAATACATAGCAATCAAGGTATCACTGAAAGAGTATATATGCTGGTAACTCCTTTTTGTTAATATTTCTAATCAGTGTTTTTGTTTCGTAGGGTCCACACATAGCTTCTGTGACGTTAGCTGCTTATGAATGTAATTCAGTTAATTTCCCTGAACCACCCTACCCAGATCAGATTATTTGTCCAGATGAAGAGAGTATTGAAGGAGCTATTTCCTTGTGGAGCATCATCTCAAAAGTTAGGATTGAGGCCTGCATGTGGGTAAGATACGCACTTTCATATTTCTCTAAAGCTGTTCTTGCTATCTTGCTACTTTGTTGTGGTTTGAAATGGAATCTAAAGAGATACCTAAACAATAAATATTTCCTATATCCATGATTCATGAAGTCTTTTCCCTATTACTAAGGCTAAAGAAATTTCTCCTGAATAGTATTCAGACAGAAGGCATGAAACTAGAGGTATTATAGAAGCATGTTGCCAAGTAGACATAGCCAAGGAAAGTAATATAGAGGATATAACCATCCTATTATGTAAAATTTATTTCAGTATTGCGGTTCAAATCCATCAGGTGCTCTGCTGGAGAAGGAGGGGGCAATCTCCTCCTGTACCAGTCAGATCTGATTTGACGGTACATGTAAAAAATAATACAATAAAAATTAAAAAAAATTAGTATTTATTTATTCTTGATAAACACTTAAAAACCCATTAGTGTTGATTTGGGCTCATTGTGTTTCATTAAAGAGACATAGTGATGTAACTATTTTCATTTATTTGCATAAAAAGATTACTAGTTCTTGTTCCTTATTAGTATTAGGGGAAGCATGAGCAGAATTAATATATTAAAAAAAATTATCTAAGTAAAATCTTTTCCCCCCCCATTTCACTTAACACTTCCTTTTACCATAAGGAAACTTGTCATGAGTTTCAGTCTTCTGATTGCTTTCACAACTATTGAAAACTGACTTGACAGGTTTTGAGGGAAGTTGTGTTTTTAATAAAATGTGGCAATTAGTTTTTCTACATTTTATTGAAACAAATAAGCTTAATAAAATTAGAATTGTATAGTGGGCTCAGTATATTTTCACTAAACTTAGTCAAATAGTTTTTCCACAGGCAGAATTTTACTAATTGTATTCCAGTTCGTTTTGTTAAAACATGTTCCTCTGTTGTCTGCATTTTCTGTATGTAGCTGATACTTTTTTCATTGAGTCAAGAGTCAACTCATACCTGATCCTCCGGTGTTTAGAGGCTCTAAATTGTAGCAGATTACACTGCCCATCTTCTGTGAAGCTACTGTTAGGTTCATATCACCAGATAAGCACTGCATTTTAGTTGGCAGCACAATTCCCTATGAACTGCACCACTCAAGCAGCTTGTAGCTGATCTAGTTAGATCTAATGACTTGAGGGAGTTATGGTGGCCTTATGGGTAAGGAGTTGCATGGCCAATACCAACCCACAAGCATAATCAATGAAACACAGATAGACATGCCTCTGTTACTCCCTGCTTTCAGCCAAGATCCATCTTATATTAGCTACAATATCACTAGTACCACAACCCCTTCTAAATCCAGTCTGCACTTCTAGCACTTCTCTGATGTGCTGTTTCAGGTGTTTTTGGATAATCTTCAGCCGAATCTTGCTTGCATGTGATATTAATGATATTGTTTGATAATTTCCACACTCTGTAGGATCACCTTTCTTTGTAATGGGAACAAGGTCTTTTCCAGTCAGTTGGCCAAGTGATCTCATTTCTTGACAAACTTGGTGAGCACATCTAGGGAAGCATCTGTTAGTTGAAATATGTCAATTGGTATACCATCAATTTCTGGGGCCTTATTTTTTTGCCACTTCCTTCAAAGCAGCCTGAACTTCTTCTTTCATCACTATAGGCTCTTGCTCATATGTTGTTTCATGAAATTCTTCTGTGTCTGCCAATCTTTCCATCTTTTCATGGTTTCAGGATAATTTAATATTCTGCCAAAGCATCCTTAAGTATTGGATCTCGAAGTTTGAATTTCTTCTTCAGTTCCTTAAGCTTAATCTACAATACCCCAATTGTCTAAGGCTTCAGTATAGTGTCTTACTTAGTGTTGTACAGAACCAGGGTGAGGATTCAAACTCCAGTCTTTCAGGTTGAATAACATATGCTTTATCCCCACTATGTTGCATCATAAAATGCTTTTGTTGGCATAGAGAAGTTTAAATTTTATCTATTTAGTGTCACTGTATTGAGAACAGAACCTTACTTGAATATTTTGGGTTTTCCCTTAGGGTGTTGGTACGGCAATTGGAGAGCTGCCTCCATATTTCATGGCAAGAGCAGCTCGACTCTCAGGCGCTGAACCGGATGATGAAGAATATCAGGAATTTGAAGAGATGCTTGAACATGCAGAGACTGCACAAGTAAGAACAGTGGGGAAAAGAAATAGAATGCTTGAATTATCCATAAATGGGATTATGATTAAGGTTAAATTATCAGTAGTTACACTCACTAAAGAAGAAAGCAGCCCAAGTGGAAAAATGCAGTATGGCTTGGAATGCATTTGAAGAGCATACTTTTCAATGGACATTTCATGCTGTCATAAAATATGCAGCCATATAATATACTTAACATCTTCCTATTTTGAAAAATCATTCTATATAAATATTGGTGCAAATCTCTGATTTCCTTAAGGTGTTCAGAAATGCTGACATATAAAAGGAAATCTGGCAGTTCGAATACATCAGCTGCTCAGTGGGAGAAAAATTGGCAGTCTTCTCCTGTGTGATCAGCTGTGAGTCAATTCAGACTCAGTAACAAGTTTCACATGAATCTTGATTTTAGTATAGGTAACAGAGTTGATAAGAGAACATCCATTGCCAAAAACCAAGGTAAATTCTTGTCACCATTGTGTTTAAAAGTATTACCAAATAGCACTGCATGAGTAAATGGCAAATTGGGGAGGGGGTAAACTGGGTGGTTCTTAATTCCAGATATCCTTTATGCTATGGGTAAAAACTGTTTTCCAAACAAATTAGTATCATAAGCAAATTTAAAAAATGTTATTTTCCCTCTAGGAGTTTATGTCACATACATTTTTAAAGAGACACTACCCATTATTTGAGTCTAGAGATGGGGACACTAATCTCAGGAAGCTATCAACAAAATACACATACCTCTCTACCTCATTTAGAATAAATCTCTGTTCTCAGAATTTGATACATGTTGTATTTGTTATGAAACCACATAATGTGATTATTTCTGTAGTAACCATTTATCCTCCTAAAAGGTAGATGAAGGCCGATTAAGACTTAGTATGGAAACCTCCTTTGATTGAGATCTTTCTCCCACTATGCATCCCTCCCTGAACTTACTCTTCACTAGGAAAGATTTGAAACATATGCCTTTAGTTTCGCAGCACAACTCTTTACCACTAGGCCACCAGAACTGCCTTAAGAATCTCTAAGGGTAAGCTTTGTCATAGAAAGAGGATGTTTGGTAGTACCATCATATCTTGAGTGGAGATGAGTATCACCATCAACTTAAAGCCGATTATTTTGTGATAAGAGATCGGACATACCTTTACTTTCCAGCTTTTTCACCATTTCTAATATCAGCCATCCCCATGATAACTCAGGAAACACCATAAAGTTCATCAATCAGGATGACTTTAAATCAAGGTTTTTAATTTCTTCTTGGCCATGCTGTTAGACACAAGGAGTCTTCTGTCAAGTGTGCCTGCAGGCAGACGTTCTCTTGGCCTGACCCTGCTTGTGTAAGTGCCACAAGGCACCCAATTTGCCTAGCAAACCTAGAGAGAGTTGCTTAGCTTGCTCAAGAGCTGGAGGTGCTTTTCCCTGGTCTCTTGGTTCCTACTGCTCATACTGCTGCTGCTATTTCTCTGCCTGGTTACCCGCATTTATCATCAGTGTTAAACTGCAGGGAGGTTTTGATGCCTAGGAGTATACATCAGAAACGTCTTTTTCTATATGATAAACTTTTCAGAATGCAGGATTGTAAATAATGATCTGTAAGCTTATTAGAAGAGCTCTGGTAACTTGGTGTTAGAGAGTTGTGCTGCTCCCCCTAATATATGTCTCTCTGCTGGTTCAAATCCACCAGTGGGTCTGTAGGAGAAAGATGGATGGACTCCTCTCATGCGATTTACAGGCTTGAAAAGGCAATGCAAAGTCAACTATGAATTGATGCTGACTAAGAGCAATGAGCTTGCATTTCTTTTATAATTTTTTTAAATTTCAGTGATCATCTACAGAGTTTTTGGATTTCCATTCATTCATTGTTGCACTTTTCTTCCTGCTCCCCTCCCCCACTTTGCTCCTCTCCTTGAAAAGCAAAACAAAAACTCCTTCATTGGTACACAATCCCCCCCACACACACCCCACCTCCACCCCACCCCAAATGTACTCCATTCTGCAACCCTCATTCCGGACTCGTATGATAATCATAATGCCCTAAAATATATTACTTTTAAACTGTTCTCTCCCTCATCTGCTTCCATGCAGTAAACATAATTTATCTGGTTTTTCTCAGTCTTATCCCCACCCCTATGTCAGCCTCATTCTACAATAGTGGCACCATATAGAATTTGTCCTTTTGTGACTGAGATATTTCACTCAGCATAATGTCCTCCAGGGTCACCCATTTTGAATAATATTGCATGAGTTCCTTGTTTTTCAAT